>NW_017295730.1:1616480-1629696 GCF_001594075.2 Trachymyrmex cornetzi | reverse complement strand
GTGACCCAGCCAGTGAAGGCAAGGTCGTGTGGTGACCCAGCCAGTGAAGGCAAGGTCGAATGGTGACTCAGCCAGTGAAGGCACTTGTGACTTTGGCACTAAATGGACAAAATTTTGGAGGGATACTTAGAGGAACTCCATCAGATGGAAAGTTTAATTTTCGATTTTGAAGGTAAGGTATGCTAATATTTAAAGAATCACAACAAGAAAATACATATGTAGCATAAAATTTTATTAAAAATCCCCACTTGACCTTGAAATGATCATGAAAATATGGGTTCAAGGACATTGTCAGGGTCATGGTTTGGTCTCCCCTCGACATCCAACAATTTTTCTCACAAACACTATCCGGGAAAAATCAAGATTTTTTTGCTTTCTGCTTCGATTAGGAATTTGTCTTTGAAATGACCTGTATGGTCAACTTTGACCCATAACATGAAAGTTCATCTGGACGTAAAATTTTGCGCTCTTTCAAAATCCGGGATCAAAAATATGGGTTTCTATTTGAAAATTGAAAGTAGACCTTCAAATAACCTTGAAAATGAAGGTCAAGGTCATTGTCAAGGTCATAGTTCAATCAACCCCTTCATATCCAACAATTTTTGTTTTAAACATTTTTTTATTTAATCGCGATGTTTCGCGTTATTTGGCTGCTAAGTTAAAATGGGTCACCCTGTGTGTGTGTATATATATATATATATATATATATATATATGGTGTGTGTGCATACGATGATGATCATTATTCACACATTAATGCTTATTATCCAAATATAATAAGATAACATTTGACCTGATGCTCCCCTGCTGTTTATTATTGCAATCATTGCGACATGTTTTTTCAGCGTCACAAGCCTGTTATCGCATTTACACTATTTATTGCCTGCTGGGGAGATGAATATATGTACATTATATCATCCGATATAATAGATGCTCTTTGGTTGGCACATCCTCTGCCTCGCATTGCCACGCATTACCTCTAATTGAGCGCGAGAGAATTCTATTGGCGAGATACTTGCAAACCGGCTTCGTTTAGAAAGAAAACACCTGTGTGCAATTTTACTAGCCTTATTCGGATCTAACGCCTAAAAATGCCGACAAAGAAATTAGGTGAGTTATTTCATAGAATTGAGAAGAAACTCGAGAAAAACAAAGATGATCTGATTAACCTTTAATTGATAGCGCACTACCTGTTGACTCTCATTCGCCGGATTTGTGTTGTATTGTTTCTTTTGTTAATGAAACGTTAACAATATATTTATGTTCGTTTCTCTTTTATCCAGATGCAAATTACGTTTTACTTGCAATTGTTTAGCAACTGCATAATTAGTATGAAATTAGAATTCATATTATATACTACTTTGCACTGATATAGTATGATATTTAAACTTTTTGATTAATTATATATCAAGGGATATACATTTCCTGCATATTGAACAAAATAAAAATATATTATTTTATTTTGGAGATAAAAATAATGGAATATAAATATAAATCAAATTATGGCAGTGATAAGAAATTGATATAATAACTAAATATAATAGAAAAATATCAAAGAAAAGATACAAATTTTTAGATACGTTTGCACATTTATAGATTTGGTGTGATTACTATTTTTCTAATCAATTATATTTAAAATATTTTTTCTGATCTATCATATTTCAATTTATATGTTTCATGTTGCAATTTTTAAGCAGTAATGCTAATCAATTTTATAAAATTTTTAGCTCTTTTAAGTGTGTCTGACAAAACCAATCTGTTACCATTAGCAAAAAAATTACATGAATTTGGATTAACTCTAATTGCTTCCGGTGGTACTGCACAGGCTTTAAGAGATGCTAAGTTACCAGTGCGAGATGTTTCAGAAGTTACAGGAGCACCTGAAATGCTTGGAGGGCGTGTAAAGACTCTTCATCCTGCTGTTCATGCTGGTAAAAATAAATTTGTTACAATTAAATAATTTATCCATATATAGATATTTGTTTTCTTATAACTTTCTTTTGCCAAATATCACAAACATATCTATTTCAGTTTAACTACAAAAAATGTGCACTAGTTCAGCTTTAACAAAACAGACCTCCATATTTATCCAAATGTTATGTAATTAAATAGAATAACAATTATATGACATGTACAATTAAGCTATAATATACATACCTTTATAATTTTTACATTCTTATTTTTATTGTGACAGGCATTCTTGCCAGGTTGACAGATTCTGATGCTCAAGATCTTCAGAAACAGAATTACGATCTTATCGAAGTAGTTGTTTGCAATTTATATCCTTTTGTAAATACTATTTTGAAACCAAACGTGACGGTCGAGGATGCAATAGAGAATATCGATATTGGTGGTGTGACTTTGTTACGCGCTGCTGCTAAGAATCATGCTAGAGTTACAGTTATCTGTGACCCCAATGATTATGAAAAGGTCATCAAAGAGATGGATACTGCTGCTGACAATAACACCTCTTTCAAGACTAGGTAAATTTACATTGCAATCATGTAAAATTGCCTTTTTGATAATACTGTGTGTGTGTGTGTGTGTGTGTATACACACACACATATGCATATGTATATATATGTGTGTACATATGTGTATAATATATTTCAGACAAACTTTAGCTCTAAAAGCATTTACTCACACCGCTGAATATGACAATTCTATCTCTGATTACTTCCGCAAGCAGTACAGTGCTGATGTCTCTCAACTCACTCTTCGCTATGGTATGAATCCGCATCAGAAACCCGCGCAGATATTTACTACCCTTGAGAAGTTACCGTTAACTGTGCTGAATGGATCACCTGGTTTCATCAATCTTTGTGATGCCTTAAACGGTTATCAACTAGTGAAGGAATTAAAGTCCGCTCTGAATTTACCAGCGGCGACTTCCTTCAAGCACGTGAGCCCAGCTGGAGCCGCAGTCGGTGTCCCCTTGGACAATATACAAGCGAAGCTATGTCAAGTGGATGATCTTCACGATCAGCTTACGCCTTTAGCGGCTGCTTACGCTCGTGCGAGAGGTGCCGATCGAATGTCCAGTTTTGGCGATTTCATTGCATTGTCTGAGCCATGTGATGTTATAACGGCAAAGATCATATCAAGGTACATGATAATTAACGTATGATTATAATATTAATACAATATTGACATCTTTTACAAATATGATAATATAATAACGTAATATATAATTAATATCTATGAATACAATATTGATATTAATATTTATGTTGATCTCTTGTATAATTTTTAGAGAAGTCTCAGATGGCATTATCGCACCTGGTTACTCGGAAGAGGCTCTTCAGATATTAAAGAAAAAGAAGGGTGGCGCATATTGCGTGCTTCAAATCGATTCTTCTTATGTACCATCCCCGATGGAACGCAAAACTCTGTACGGCTTAGTTATGGAGCAGAAACGTAATGATGCGGTAATCGACAAGCCGGTATTCGATAATGTTGTGACGACGAAATCAAAAACATTATCGGGAAACGCTGTTCGCGACCTGATCGTAGCCACTATCACTGTAAAGTACACGCAGAGTAATTCTGTTTGTTATGCTAAAGACGGTCAAGTGATTGGCACTGGTGCCGGACAACAATCTAGAATTCATTGCACTAGGCTTGCTGGAGATAAGGCTGATAATTGGTTCGTTTTTTTTGTTATATGTATATATTAAAATGGATTACTAAAAATATATTATAGAATTATATATGAAAGTTATTATCTTGTATTTTATATGTGTGTGCGCGCGTGCGTGCGTGCGTGTGTGTGTTCTATTATTGTTGTGGCTTCGTATATATTCTATTGTATATATTCTATTATGTATATATTCTATTATTATAGGTGGCTTCGTCAACACCCGAAGGTAACAGGAATGAAGTTCAAGAAGGGAGTGAAAAGAGCCGAAATTTCTAATGCCATTGATAATTACGTTAACGGATCTATTGGAAAGGATATGGATGAAGCTACTTGGGCCGCCATGTACGAAGTGATTCCTGAAAAACTATCGGAGAGCGATAAAATCGAGTGGCTCAAAAAGTTGGATAATGTTGCTCTGAGCAGCGATGCCTTCTTCCCATTTAGAGACAATGTGGACAGGGCTAGACTTGTATGTACAATTATTATTATCTTACCTTTATTTTATATAAACACAATCATTTAAGTTGATAAAAATAAATTAAATGCTAGTCAACCAACTTTTCTTCTAAACAATAAATTTATTAATACTACATTTTTAATGATTCCTTTTCTTTCGTTACAGAGTGGTGTCAAGTTTATCGCGAGTCCTGCTGGCTCCACGAACGACGCAACAGTAATAGAAGCCTGCAACGAACATGGAATTGTATTGGCTCATACTAGTTTCCGATTGTTTCATCATTAAATTCGAAATAGAATTTTATACGTGCATTGTTATTACATAATACGTACTATTTTTATACGATGTTCTCAATAGAAAGATTTCTTCTACTTATTGTTACAATATTTTGATATAAGAAGAGTGACAATTATTAATATAGAAAATATTTTTGTACCTCTTTTTTACCTCTAATGTCTGTTAAGCTTTCTATGCATAATTATATAAAATATAAAATGTCAAATATAAACGTTTGCATACATATATCCCTTTGTTATGGCATCTTTTAATTTAATGAAAAGTATATATCTCGTATATATTTTGGCATTAGTTCAGTAAAATCAGGGTTGTGTGCGTTACCTCAAAAAAGTAACGCGTTACCGTTACTTTTTGAAAAATGTAACTCGTTACCGTTACTGTTACCGTTACTTCAAAAGTAACGATTCGTTACTTTTTAATTTTTTTTTTTCATAATTCTAAAGTAAGTTCTTAGATTTGAAAATTATATTAGCTGATAATTAATTTAATATTAAATGTGTGAAATAAATATTCAAACTTGAAATTCTCTACTAACTAGTTTGTATATAGAACAAGTTTTTTTCTCTATATTAAACTTATCTACAGTTTTACCAATTCCTTATTTTACTTAGATAATATCGTTATTTTAATATACTCATTTTTATAAGAATTTAGATTAAACAGATAATAGATTAAACATTGTTTTTAAACGTTAATGTTCTCTGGTGGAAATAAATCGACGAAATCTTTATCAATAGATTTCAGTATAATTCATAATGAAATGAGTTAATTGATAGAAATTTCAGCGATTTCAACGATTTATTTCCATCAGAGTTACTCTATTATGTGTATTTCAATATTTATTGTCCGTACCAAAAATTTACAGTATATATATGTAATGTGAATTATATATTTTCAACATTGGCAGTACCTATTAGAACACAGTATAAGATACTAAGCACAAAATACTTTTTAAGAAATTAAAAATAAATTATATAAAAAAAGAAAATAATAGGGAACTGAAGTAACGGTAACAGTAACGGCTAAATTCGTTACCGTTACTATAAAAATGTAACGACGTTATCGTTACCGTTATAGACAGAAAAAAGTAACGATCGTTACTGAAAAAAGTAACGAAAACGGTAACGGCGTTACAAGTAACGCGTTACTTTCCAACCCTGAGTTAAAATTATGATATTATTTTATTTTTTATATCTACAAATGACTAGATTGAACTGTGAGTTTTGTAAATCATTGATTCTATGAACTGTTATTAATTTTATCATTTTCATATTTTTTGGAATATATATTGGAAAGATAAAAACATGATGTACTGAGTCTACAAGCATTATACATGTTTCTTTTTAAACGATTCTTCTCGCATGCGTTATTTCGACATTTAACGTAAGAAATCTATTCATTAATACCTTTAAAATATCTAATTTCAATTATGTTGAAATTTAAAAATAACGCGAATATAAATATTCAAATATAGAGCGGGAATTCCTGAAACTTGGTGAACCAATCAACGCACGTTTTCTCGTGTCGTGACTCTTATTAGAGAGAAACAGAGTTCATTAACAAACAGCCACTTTCCTTTCTCTGTCAATAGTCAAGTCGATGACTTTATGGCGACCGGTACCCCGCCAAAGTATTTATTTACGGGAATATTATTAATTGCAATAATAGCGTAAACGTGATTTACAAATTTAGGAAGAAATAAATTGAGTGATCATGGACGAAGTCGACAATGCTCAAATAATTGTTAGTGAGATGCACACACATTTGTAAAATATTATTTACACTTTGTATCCAGATACATAAATATTATATTGTAATGTTTACTTTAAATTTTAATATAAAGTTAGACGACGTTACGTATTTAGACTATCTCTAATCGATATTTTAAGAATCAATTACAAGTTTATTTATTAGTTCAATCTGCACGAATTTGCTTTTAATATTAATTATGCATTTTTTATTGAATTTTTTTTTATTTTTGACTACACAGATATTAGAAGAAACTAGAAAATGTAATTTTATAATTCTTTTTACTCGTTAATCAACAATCTGGTTAACTTTGTTTTACAGGTTATAGCAGATGATGTTTGCAGGAGAGCAGGTATCGCGACAACCTGGATCAACAGCAATAGATTTGGGATACATGCATACAAACATGTGGACAAATATTCGCAAGGTTGCCAAATAATATATACATATGTGTATAGAAGTTGTATATTATAAATTTGTATCTTTTAATGCATATAAGTTAGGAACAATTATTTTGCTACATTAAAAATTTATTTTAGACACCAGAAGTCAATTTGCACCTTGCGATGCTAGAGTACATTTCCTCCGACCAGAAATCATATTATTCTCACCACTTTTGCGTAAACTGGTTAATGAGAGCAACGGAATCTTCCTGTCAATTCAAAAGCTTAAATCTTCTTCTGGCGATATTAGGCCAGAGCTTCTCAAACATAGCAAACAATATAGATCTATATTGAGAGCCTGTGTTGAAAACTTGCAAGAGATACTACCAAAGGAATCATTATCAGAAGAGAAGGCTATGCTAGAAAATTTTCTCACTATATTTTATCAAGTAGAATGTATTTGGCATTTGACAGAAATTCTTTATGTTGACGTTGTACCAGGTAAATTGAGTTAATAAAATGTTCAATATAATTTGTGAAATAACATAAAAATACAAAAATAAATTTTTATTCAGTACAGCTCTTTTTATTTTAAACACATAAAACTTTTTCTAAAAAATTTCCGTGATGTTCACAGGCGATGTTGTGCTACCACAGTTGTTAGAGTGGATCAGCTTTCATTTTCCTTCAAGGGAACTAGCAGCGTCAAAGATTTTGTCTGGGAAAACTATCTGTGCTGATTTAGAGAATATAAATTATTGGGAAGCTATAATGGGCTGTGCATTCCATGGTAAATTGAATCTAGTTTGTCGTCTTCTAGCATTACACAGCAAAGCTGATCATTCAGCATTTATTACTGCGGATAATATTATTAGAACAATGCCAGTTTATAACGTATATGGTGGATATTCTATAAACGAATTTATTATGCGATGGAAACACTGGCAAATGGATCTTTGCTCAAATCTAGAGACCAATTGCTTTGTTATAGATAACAATTTGGAAATGCTTATGAAGGTCAGTAAAGCGATATTAAGTTTTTTCTTTTTTTTAATATAAAAGTTAATACTTTTGTTTTACAGTTGATAGCGGGAGACGAATCGGTGTTATGGGAATATTCCATGTATACAGAAGCATGGTATGAATTACTGGCAGCAAAATTATTTTACTCAGCTCCCTGCTGCAAACAGCTGGAACTTTCACGCTACGCGAATAGCGTTGCTGAGAGGTGGCAAGCTAATAGGCATTTGGATCGTGTAATCCTTGCTTTAATGGAAAATGATTTGTACCAAGTTATCAAAGAAATACAATATATGAGCGATAATGGCTGGTTTGCGGCCCACCTAATGGATCTATTGTACAAATGTGGAAAATTAAACATTCTCAGCAAAGAAAAGACGAAGTGAGTATAAACACAGGATAAAAGAATTATTGTAAATCATAAATTAAAATATTTTATTACAGTGTGACTGCACAGCTTCATGAATCTCTCATATTGGAGTATGGCACCACACTGATGAGCCATCGCTCGTTGTGGCAGTGTGGCGCGAGTTATTTGATACATTGCTCCACACAAGGCTTGGCTAGACTAGAAATTTTGTTGCAGTCACTATCAACAGGCACAGAGGCAAGAATCAACAAAATTATTGACGTCGCGCGAGACAATAATATGCCGCACGTTGGTAAAATTCGATCTCTTTCTTTCTACTTTTCTCTCTTGGCTTAAACGAGATTTACAATAACTAAAAAAATTCTTAGTTACTAGTATATGCAAGATCCAAGGGATGAAAAGCATAAGACAAGGAAGATTGGGCAATGCTCTTACATGGGCGCTCAAAGCACACGACGGTAACTTTACCACATACATCGCGGACCAATTTTTGAAGCATTACGCGGAATACGGAGAATTAGAGTGTCGCGACTTGTTAGAGAACTTGGGCTCTTGCATGTTGGCTAGCGACAGGCTCACATTTTTGGGTAAAGAATTATGTATAATAGCCAATGAGAATAATTAGCAATATTTCTGTAATATATAACAATGTAATTTTTCGTAATTATGTAAATTATGTAACTAATTGTGCGTTTGTAATTACAGTAATTAATATAAAATTTTATAGGAAAGTATTGCGAGTTTCATCATATGTACGGAATGGACGAATACCGCGAAGCGGCGAGTCTGTTGGTGTCCCTTTTGGTTTCAAATTTGACGCCAAAGTAGTAAGTTGTTCGTTTTAAGAATATTCATGGTTACACAACTTACAATGTAAAATTTTTTTTCAGTTTCTGGTCCATCCTGCTCACGGATGCTATACCGTTGTTAGAAGCGGAAGACGTAATCTTTTCTTCGAACGATTGCTACGAGTTGCTACGTTGCGTGGAGGCACACGGCGACGATCCAAAATTTCAAGACAAGATTTCCATCTTCCGAATAGGCGTTGCACGAAATCTGGCAAGAGCTTTAAGCCTAGAAGGTTGTCAGGCCGAACATTGACTAAATCACTATTATACTATCCATTCTCTTTTGTATAAAATGATATCAGTATCTTTCTTTAATAAATTGTAATTACATTTTTAAATACACATTTTCTAATTGCGTGATATTTTCCTAATTCACCAAGTCATTTATTTTATATGTATATATTTTTTAATTGTATGGTATTTTTTCTAATTTAAGTTATTTATTTTATAAATATATTGCCCCAAAAGAAAAAAGAAGCTATGTTGCACGACAATAAGAACTTTTTTATTCATACTGTTTTATTCACAAAAACTAATAATAATAATAATAGCTTTATTGCATTGCATGCGTATACACATTAGGTAAAGTGAGTAATACAAAGAACCAATATGCAAGCAAAAGGCGAGGCTACAGCAATACAGCTGATACATGTCCTAACCAGTGATAATAGAATGATAAATTCATTACATGAATACAGTAATAAAAATACCATATTACTATGATATACAAACGACAATAACTGAAATGAGATAAGATGATGATATAATGACATATTATTACAATGAATATGGTAATCGAAGTAAAATGTTACAATGACTAAGATAAACTACAATATTAATTGAAATGAGATAAGATGAACTGAGAAGCAGATGACCGAAAAGAAGAAAGGGAGGAGGAAAGTCTTACATCCAAAGGTAACGAATTATAATGGTTGGCTGCAGTGAAAGAGAAGGAAGCTCGAAATTTGACAGATCGGTGAGCAGGAGTAGAGAGCAGGTTATTATAACGGGTCGTAGGTAGGGAGTCAGCGTGAAATTCTGAGTTATAATGTAAGAGATTGCGGAGATACGAAGGAGTATTGGAACGGAGAACATTAAAAATATTTACTTTTGGTAAATATATCTAAAATAAAAGTTTATAAATAATTAGATATAAAACACAGAAGAGAGATAAATAAAAACATTTATTTAATTTAATAAATTTTATACAGTTTTATAGCTTATGTTTAATATACTTCAGTGATAACTTAAGTTTCATTTTTAATTTATGTATATTTATATTTATAGTAATTTATATATCTATATTTATAATAAAACATGTCTCTTTCAAATGTAAATCAAAAGGAATATAATAAAACAACAAGTGTTTTGCTTGGTTTTGATATCAGATTAAAAGATTTGAGTATTTACACTTTCTATGCTATCTCCTTCTCACACTAAAACCTAGATCGGATATATATTTATCTCGTTTTAAATGCGGAAAGTGCAGAAACAAACGCACCTATTTATGTCCCCTACCATAAGGTAAATGGCCCTATTTGTGACCATGTAAGATACATGAGTTAATAAGAATTCTAAAAAATGATTGAAATCAGGAATCAATTATACCGAACTCAAGATTAATCATTTTTATATCGAAAAACATGTTTTACTCAAATTCTAAGCATAATCTAATAAAAATAAAAAATGAAATAGCGGACTATGTAAATGTACGCATTTGTGACCGTTTGAATTTAATTTGGCCTTATTAGTGACACCACCGACTGTCCTGATTAATGACTGGTGCATCAGATGAAATGAATCATTTAGTGATCGGCGGATTAATTTTCTTACTTAGGTTGGTATCCGTAGTTCATTCTTAATTTCAAGACCGCCTCAAGCACTGTCTTAAGCTGCTAATATGGCTCTCTGATTGATTCACGACATCTTAAGCATCAAGTTAAGATCATTTCAAAACATTTCGTCCATAAAGAATAAAATTGGGGAAAAATTAACCTTAATATATTATATTACAAATTTATTAAGATTAATTTTTCCCCAATTTTAATCTTTATGGACGAAATGTTTTGAAATGGTCTTAACCTGATGCTTAAGATGTCGTGAGTTATACAAATTATAGAAAATCAAAGCCTTACATGGTCTGGCTGGATCTTAATGCTTGTATGATTCTTATGTGAATTTATATACTACGTATGTAGTCCTACAGAAATGCGCGCCGAAAAATTTTCGGTCTTGAAACACTAACTCTACTAAACTACCGCAGTAATATCACGAGTTAAATTGACTAGCAATTTAACAAATTTTTGATTCGCATCTTCAAAAACGATCTTAATAACATTAAAATGACATATTAAAATTTGTAGATAATTAATTCTTATTACGAAAAATATTACCTCAGCCGGGAGTCGAACCTCTTACATTCCGTGCAAGAGATGTTTTTAATTAAAAATTATAAAAATTATTACTTGATAATTTCACAATCTTTTGCCAAAAAAGAAAGAGGCCAAGGTTTTCAAGGTTGTCGTTATAGATTCCAGTTTCATTAGCACATCTGAATTTGCCTAATAAATCTTTATCGATATTACTCTCAATAAATAATAAATTATTTTCAACATTCTGTTCTGGTACCGTTATTATCGTATCATGTTTTTTCTTCTGCAACAATTGGTTGTATTGAAGTGCGTCGGCAGAAAACGGGAAAAGGCCACATTTCCTGAAACCATTGCTCATTACACTAGGAAGTTTTACATGTTCAATAGCAATTTTAAGGATTGAACCAAAATCTCCTCTTCTTAAATTTCTTTGATTTTGCATTCGCCAATCGTTTACGCAGTCTCTCCATTTCGATTTAAGCGTCCGAAACAAAGCAACGTCAAGTGGCTGAATCAGATGTGTCGCGTTCGGGAACAATGCAATAAGTTCTATTTCATGACTCGAACAAAACTCGGCAAGTGGTAACGTCATGTGTGAAGAGCGTCCATCAACATATAGAATAACCGGCTTTTTGATGTTCTGTGTTGTCAACCATGGCTCAAAAATGTTGCATATATATTCATAAAAAGTTTCGGCCGTCATCCATCCATTTTCTGACTTTCCGATACCCCAACTAATCGGTACACTTTGCGAAATGCTGTAAGGAATTCTTTCATACGGAAAAATTATCATTGGAGGAACCAATGTACCCATAGCGTTTGTCATGAATAGCACCGTCAAGCATTCCTTTTCGTCATTTTGCGTGAAATTATAAACTGCCTTATCTCCTTTTTTGACAAGTACACGCTCCCCTTTTGGACAAAGGTAGAAAGCAGATTCGTCGCAATTAAATATCCGGGCTCCATCGATATTTATTAACTGTTTCTCAGTTAAATGTTGTTCGACCTCTTTGAACCAACCACGCAGAATATCTTCTGTCACTGAGGCTCGATTTTTGGACAAATTTTGAGTTACGCGAATAGAAATCTCTGGATGTCGACGTAAAAATGCTTCATACCAATGACGCCCCGGTCGTCCATCAGTAAATGGTGTTTCCCGACCCAATCGTTTAATTAAATGAACAACGTTATAAAACAGTTGTGTTTTTGTCACAGGGAAGCCTCGTTGACTGAGATGAAGCATCCAGTGTACTATTATTGCCTCTTCCTCAATAGAGAATACAGTTGGAGGACCTGATCTCTTTCCAATTGGTCGATATCCTTTCAATTTTGCGATTAGCGTTGATTTAGGAATACCACTTGATTTGCTAATACCATTAATTGACTTTCCACAACGAACATCAGCGAGTGCTTTTTCAAGTTCTGTGTCTGACCATCTTTTTCGGATTTTACCCATGCTGATTTGAAACTTCAATCTACAAATCAAAATTCAAAATCTCATAAATATTATACTTAGGCTGTGTTCCAAAATTCACTGCCAGTACTGCAAATCTATTAGGCCTTCTACAATAAACCGCAAGTCAGAAGTTCTAAGCGATCTTAAGTCATAATCAGTGAAGTTGGCCAATGGCCAACTTAAATGACTTGGTTAAGACTGGTTAATAGCGTTTTCGGCCCGATCGGGTTTGCACCAACCTGGGTTGGATTAATCTTTCCTATTGGTTGATGTCACACGCTCTACCAATAGGAGAGCGCAAAACGCCATTAATCCAACCCAGGTTGGTGCAAACCCGGTCGGGCCGAAAACGCTATAAGACTTCTGGCGTTCTGACTTGTGGCATTGTGGCTTATTGTAGAAGGGCTGTATCGTTTATGTTACATACACTATATAGTTTTTCAGTACTGACAGTTAATTTTAGAACACACAATCTTAAACATTTGGAGGTATTCAGGGTATTTCCCGTCCCCAGCGAGAAATAATTCATTGAATTGACGTCAATTTGACGTCACGTTGACGATCATTTCGTTCAAATATCGATAAAAATATACTTATAGCGTTTTCGATTGGGGTGCACTGGCTG
>NW_017295730.1:1613234-1615181 GCF_001594075.2 Trachymyrmex cornetzi | reverse complement strand
GAACAAAAATGAGTTTCAGCTTTAGCACTGAAAATCTTGGCGTATTCTTTTGAACTTGCACTATTCAGTGCAACCCATGGAACTCGTCCAGTGTTAGTGTGAACTGAGTGCGCACTGGTGCGCATTAAATTTTGCCCAATCGAAAACGCTATTATTCAATGCGTTTTTGCATAAAAATAAAGAATGGCACCCAGTTGGACACGGCTTAACCTTCAGACCGCCGGCATGGCGCATTTAGGCGCATAAAATTAAAATCATATATTTTTGATCAGATTTGTCATTCATAGCATATTTATGAATAATCACAGATTAGTCCAGTGCGAGTCGAAAAGTTCAAGATTTTCTATTGACGATTTGCGGGAAAAAAATTAAAAACTCAATTTTCTCAGAACAAAAATTTTTTCGTATACTTCACAAAATTCTGAACAAAAAAGGCACTTACAAGTTTTCCGCAAAAATGCACCGTTTTCGAGCAAAAAATTTCCGAAAATTGATGCATACGCTTATACCACCGCCCGCCGGCATGACGCCTTTAGGCGCGCACCTGTGATGGGTATATATCTACCACTAGTTGGGAGACACTTGTATGGAAATTTTCGATCAAGTATCACTTTTCTAGAAGAAAAAATGCCGGCGGTCAGAAGGTTAATTGGACACGAGCCACTCACAGCGCTTGAGACTACAAAGCTCCTAAGCACTGGTCGCTGTGATTGGTGGTGTCCAATTGAGCCGTGATCAATCGGGATCACTCCAAAATAAAGATTTGACAGAAAAAAACGTCGCGTTATTCTGTGAACAGAGATATTAGCCTGATATTTCATGTATCTTTAATCAAACTTAACTTATTTAGGTTAAAAAATCTGTCACTGCCACAAAATATACGATGCGAACATGCGCTGCAGTCGTACTTTCGTACTCTATGGCCACAAGTTACTCGCTGTAGTCTGTAGTACAGGGCACGAAATTTGAATTCAATAGCACACACTAAATATGATAAGCTTTCTTAATTTGGTCAAAGAAATTACTTATACTTACTCAATGCTTAATTTGTAAACAAATAATTTAAAACTGTGGTCATAAATAGGTACAGAAACACACGATGTCCCACTTAGTGGGACTAATTAAAAGTGTAAGACACAAGGTATAATACGTTATTATTGGTCTGTTTTCTGTTCCTGCACATACTGTTCTAGAACTCTCTTTTTCGCTTTAAACAAATATCAAACGTATATCTATCTTTTATGTCTTCGGTCTTTTCGCACATGCTCCCGATAGCTGGCGACCTCTTGTCAGCTGACGCTCTTTGCGCTATCACGCTAGCGGCGCTCGCAACCGTGCACTGGAGTCAAAAAGCCGGAGCACGATCGCCGGAGCACGAGTTTCGGAAAATAGCTTAGCGAATTACAAGTACCAGTTTCGGGAAAGAGCTTAGCGAATTACAAGTACGACCGACACGTTATCGAAGTACGTTCCGCAGTAATAAGTTACGTTTATCGATACGTTATAATAGTCTCGAGTCTCTTTGGAGATGTGCTTGCCGTTCCGTCATTGTATCAAATCTACGTTTGATTTATAAGTCGCGCAGTGTAAAGTTGTGTTTAAGAATAAAGTCAGTGATCGTTGAATTTAGAATAACGTGACTGTTTATTCAAAGCCTTTATCACGCTGTATCACGCAGTGACATCCTGATCATAAAACCTGCTTATAGATTAATGAGTATTGAAATCCAAATCGTAAAATAAAATACGAACTAAAAGTAAAATAAAATCAAGCTGTTAATCTTACAGTTAATATCTTACAAAAGTTACTAAAATTTTCCCTCGAGCATACGTCGAATATTTTCGGTTTATTCGTACAAATGCAACTCACACTTGTCCATAAACATATGGAGATGAGTATTAATTGTTTTCTTTTCAAAAAGAGGAGCGATATTTAATGTTATGACTA
>NW_017295730.1:1458067-1613171 GCF_001594075.2 Trachymyrmex cornetzi | reverse complement strand
AGTTGCTTTCCATTTACACACAAGTGAAACTGAATCTGAAGTGAGCTGAGTATTTTATACTCAGATTAATGACGTCACTACTTGTTTACTTTGGTAAAAAGTTATCACATATCAACACAGGTTCATAACCTCACTTTGAAGTGAGTTTACGAGACTCACTAAAGCACACGGTTTCGATCTTGTGCAGATTATGGTTCAAAACTCAGTTGAATCTCACTTGTCAGAATGCAAAAGAAACGCGCATTCAACTGAGTTATGACGTCACAAGTGAGAATTATCTAAGAATCGGTGTAAATGGAAAGCAGCTTATATATTCAAAATTACTGACCTTTTTTAGAATTTACACATAGCACAATATTTATTAAATATTCACTGACACTTTTACGAAAAATCTTAATCCCAGACGACGTTTTATCCTGAACGATAACAAAAATGTGACGGCGCTGTGACTGTGACAAACTATCTACTAACATGGCGACAACATGTGCGAAAATCTGTCACTGGTGGAGACACGAGCACCTTATTTCACATTTTCATGAATATTTGTTAGTCAAATATTACTGAAACCATATATCAAACCATGGCTAATTAATCGCTAAACGTGATAAATACCCTTTGCAAAGATAAATTACTTAAAACTTCTGATTAATTTAATAAAAGTCCACGAGTGGTCACAAATAGGGTCATAGTCACAAATAGGGACATTTATCTTATTCTGTTTGTTTATATCGTCGAACCAACACGCACGTGTTTCGATTCTCAATGATCTGCATTTCGTAAGCGGAGACTCGTTATTCTTTTTACCAGAATACTATTACGCTGTTTTATTTTAAGTATATTTATTTGTAATCGTTATACATATTCTCATTGCAGAACATGCTTTCCATCACTTTGGTAAATATTGATAGTTATCAGTCATCTCCGATACCCGAGTTGGATGTGACATTCTCAGAGTTTCGTGGCTCCGAAGTAAAAAAAGTACCGGTAATCAGAGCATTCGGCTCAACTGCCACAGGTAAATGAACAAAAATAGCAGATAATCTATGTTCATAATATGTTACAGATTATGCTAAGCTGTTATCAAAAAGTTTTGTCATTTATAAAGTTTGACGGTTTCCAGGAAAGAAGACATGCTTGCATATTCACGGTGTCTTTCCATACCTATATGTCCCATGCACTGTCCAAGAGAATACAGATAGTTATGCTTATCAACTAGCTGCAGCGATTGATTCTGCACTCAATACATCTTTTGGTTCCACTTTATCTACCAACCAACATGTGTACAAAATTCAACGAGTATCAGGAATGTAAGCAAAATTTAAATCAGAATCTTTTATTTTTAATAGAAGAAAGATATTTATATTTCTTCATTTATTTATTGTTTTATTTATTGCGTAATATGTATGTTACTTTGTAGACCTTTCTATGGTTATCATGAGAAAGAACATTTGTTTTTTAAAATATATTTTTATAATCCAGCCATAATTAAAAGGACGGCAGATTTGCTGCAGGTAAATAATTCTACTTTATTTTTTTGCGCAAAAGATATAATCATGTATGTAGTACTGTATGCAATTTTAAGGGGAAGATATTGAACAATGTGAAACAAACTTCTTTTCAGAATGGTGTTGTTCTCAATCAAACTCTGCAGCCATATGAGGCACACATTCCATATATTCTACAATTTATGATAGATTACAATCTCTATGGCATGAATTTAATCAATTTAAATAGCGTAAAATACAGACACTCTTTGCAAGGATGTGCAACAGAAGATAGCCAAAGCAGATCGTCAATGGATTTTCTAGAGTCAGAAGCATACCTTCCGGTATCAATAACAAGGCAAAGCATGTGCGAGTTGGAAGTGGATGTGCACGCTTCAGGGATTCTGAATAGACAAAGTGTCAATGAAAAATTAGAGCTGAATCCTGGTCTTGCTGCGATTTGGAATGAAGAGAAAGCAAGAAGGGCCGAAGCTGGTCTAGAAAATGCAAAGTCGCAATTATTATATCCCAAAACCCCGAGCAAAGTTATTTTACCACCAACTAGCAATGATGTTTATCAAAAGGATCAATTATTAAAAAGACTGAATGCTATATCACAAGTATTTCATACATTGTTTCCATTAGATTATGATAATATAATTAATACATGTATATTAATTCGATTTAATTCTTTTATTTTAGATCAACGAGACAATTACTTCAAATACGATGGTATCTTCATATCCTATTGAAGTAGAAGATAATAAAAATGTCTTAAATGCATCTCATATTCTAAATCATAGCGAATCTCTTGTATCTGAAGAAAATCTTGAAAGAACAATTTCTGATAATTGTAAATTGTTGCAATTGGCATCGTCAGCGTTTTTAGACGCAACTCGAAGTCAAAGTAATATGACAGATACTAGTTTTTGTAAGTATGTTCTATTCACATTACTGAGTGCATTATAAAAATATATATTTACAAAAAAAAAATCTAAAGTAAAAATAAAATCTGTTTTGTACATAGTGGATGCAGATGATATACAACTGATAGATATGCTAGCTGATTTAGCGGAAGAAAATGAGATTGCGAGTAATGTAGATGACGATAGCGTTCTTGGGTCTCAATATTCTATGTTCAACGAACGGATTAAGGATGATCCAGAGGAAGAAGAGATTGAGGATTTAAATATCACAAGTTTTGATCTAGATCTAAGTTCTTGGGAATCAGTGTACAATCAGAGATCCAGTCAACATGACAATACAATAAAAGTTGTAGATAATAAGCAGAACATTGAATCTGCAGATGAATCAAACGTTACTGAAGAAAATGATGGTGATGTCACGCTCGTGAATTTTCCACAAGTTGATGGAGTTGATGATTTATATGAGATCGTATCAAAACATCAAGAAACTACAAATAGTTTGAGTAATAAAGATGATATAGCATGTTGTATGGCAGTTCAGTGCCTTCCTAAAATAATAACTAAAAATTCTAGAAATAACTATGTTTCTGTCATTAATGCGAGAAAAGATTATGCCATGTGTACTTTATATAGAAATTTTAATTTAATGGATATTATTAAATATATAAATGTAAATAATCCTAATAGATATCATTTAAGAAAAGAATTATACAACTTTGTAAATAGATATTATTTTTATATATTTTTTAAAACAAGCAAACATCTGTGGGGCATAAATGTAAAACATCCGCATACTGATATAAGTTTTGTCGCAAGAAAGAAACGTTATTTAAAATACAATAGAAAAAGGATTGTACATAATAAGAAGATAGAAGAAGAATTATATGTTACTCGATGGCAGTTACAACTAGAGCATCAGGACTTGGATGTTTATGATATAGATGAGATAGAAACATTTGAAACCATGGAACATGTCAATTATATAACAAATGATGAAGAAAACAAGTGTAATTGTGAACAAGAATTTAAATCGTGTATTCAAGAAGAAGGCCTTTTAAATAGCAATCATCACTTTTATCATGAACTGTATGATTTTTCAGTAAACTTTACAATATCGAATGTCGATGGGGCTACAGCTGACTCGAGCGATGCTGAATCCGAAGCTGATGTGACAATTGAAAAACAAGAAGAACGCGTGTGCACTTATAAATCTGATAAAAAGAACACACCACAAAATATAGTTCAAATTACTCCGAAGAAAAGGAAATTTGATTCTCAAGACGACGATCATGAGTCATCCAATAAACGAAGAAACGTGGCTAAAACGCCAAAAAGAAAATATAATTCTCCAAGCAAGGCGTCTCGAAGTCCACAGTTGTCAGGAAATTACTCGCCTCTTAATATTACTATTACATCTCCGAAATCCAGTAAAAGTCCTGTTCGACAATGCGAATCTCCAAAAAGAAATCAATACGTACCGACAACTGATATTCCTTCAACTTCTACTACACCAAAACACAAAAAACGTCCGTTACGTGTGAGCTTGCTTCGTGAAAAATTGTTTAACTCTGAACTAGGTAATTCAAGTAGATCCGTTTTAACCGAATAGGAATTCTTTTATTTAATTAGATTTATTCCCATTGATCTAAATTCATATTGTAATTCAAGTAGCTTTATTGGAAATTAATTTTTTATGGAAATAACATACCATTCTTCCGATTTAATAGTGACATTTTATTAATAATAATATAGGTTTTTACTATTTTTTATATAAATAAAAGACTTCTTTCTTTTTCAGAAAATAATGGTACTGATAACGATATTAATAATGAAATAGATAATGTGTAAGATCTGCATATTTTGTATAGTTAAAAAATTTTAATTATTTAAATCATTTAAGTAATTTTTTAATATGTGTGTATATTTGTAGCAATATTAAAATTAAAACAACGATTCACGAATCAATACAAGATCACCAAAAGGGAACAGAAAGCAGTGAAAAATCATTGATTAAAACGAATAAAGAGGTTCGTAAAAGATTGTCCTTCTTGGATTATGAAGAAGATATTTTTATAGAATCAGATCATAACAAGAATCAATCTGAAACTTTAATCGCACTTGGGCATTCAAGTAATCAAGTATATGCAGAGGCAACTACACTTATCTCTAGCAATGCAAACAGTGATGATAGTGTCCCAAACAGTCAATGTACAGAAAAAAGTATTAATTATGTGTCTCCCGAAAGAAACTATGCGTCAGACATACGAAACTTGGCAAAGAAGTTTATAAAAACTCATAGTGACGTTATTCCTGAAACTGATCTAGATGACGATGAAGAAGATGTATGTAACATAATTTTCACCCAACATCTCAACCAAAAGATAGAGAGCGACAGTCAAAGTTCGTCGTCGGAGCGGAGGGCTCGTCGTTCATCGAAAAATGCAATAATTACAATTACTACGAAGTACAAGCCTCCTAGTCCTAGAAGGATTCTGGAAAGTATGACGATGTACGGCATTCCGAAATGTAGATCGCAAAAACCGTTTTTCGGCAACAAACTCGATCTTGCGAAACAGAAAGAATCCTCGAATACTAACGCTCCATATTTCGACGAACCCGCGTTTAAATCTAGTCTGGAAGAAGTAACGAGTATTAAACTGTGGCGAAGAATGAAAGTCAATGAATTTTATCCATCTGGAGCGAATATAAAATCTTATCATATCAAACGGACGCTTGCAGGATATAATTCGTTAACGATTAAACCACTTATGGAACCACCATCTTCTAAGAATGTTAGAGATTGGATTAGAGCTAAAAAATACATATCGAAAAAAAATTCTGATGCCAAATCGTGTAAGCAGAATAAGGAAAAGGCGTTAAATGTACAAGACGTACAGCATCCGTCGATTAATGCCACTAACGAAGAGATTAAATCCCAGCCAGGGACGTCTAATAATTTAAACAGTAATGATTCAAACGTGGAGCGTCATATAGATTCACCAATGCCTCAACAAAGCATGTTGAATAAAACATCTAATGAAACCAGGAAATTAGAGACACAAAATTCTAATGATTCATTGATATCGGAAAAGAGTTTAGATCCTTCTTTAAAAAAAGTACTAGCAAATCCGTTATTACATAAACAGGATAAGACGCAGCTAGGTGTTTCGTACGGTCAAATTGAATGTTCATCTAAAGGAAGCTACGGAAGTAATGTCTCGAACGAAAATCTTCAAAAAGCTAGAGCAGTAACAGTAGTAAGTGTGTTTTAATTTTATTTGTATATAGTAAGTCTAGAGCTCATTTCACGTTTCTTTAAATTTTCTGCAGCATCAGTATTTAACGTTATTGTCTCTCGAAGTGCACGCTGTTACTCGAGAAGATCTTCTCCCTGATCCGCAGTATGATTCTATTGCTGCATTATTTTACGCAATTTACAACGACGCTCCAACAGATGCTACGACAGATGAACAGATAGAACATGGTAATTAATACTAATAATTTAATGTGAAGAATATTTTATATCTCTCGAAACTTCGCTTTGCAAATCGAAAAACTTAATATTTCTTCAAGTGTAACGAAAGTTATCCAGATAATACCTTTTTTTTTGTTTTAGCCGCTATAATTGTAAATTCTAACTCTATAAGCGCAAGACTCAATAAGATCCATTCTGCTAGTGCGAGGTGTCCAATTCTATATGTTCCAACGGAACAGGATGCGTTCAACAGCCTTGTAAAATTGATTGAGCGGCACAATCCAGACATTCTACTTGGTTGGGAAGTGGAGGCTCTTTCATGGGGCTACGTTTTTCAACGAGCATTTCATCTTGGTTTCAATAACTTTTCACTGAGAATCTCGAGGGTTCCACATATGCAAATATATTCCAAATCCGATGCTCACGTGGTTGAAAAGGACGACATAGGTGATGTAAAAGTACCTGGTCGCAATCTCCTTGATATCTGGAGGATTATGAGACATGAAGCGGGTGAGATATTTTCTATATCTTTTAAGATTACTTTATATTTTTTACTATTCAAACGATATAAGAATAATTTAATTTCTTCCAGCATTATTGACGTACACTTTTGAGAACGTCATGCATCACGTTTTACATAAAAGAGTTCCGTGTCCTTCCTTCAAGACGTTGTCCACTTGGTGGAAACAGGAGAGCATGATAATAAAAAGCAGAGTTATACATCATTATATCGTTAGAGTTGTTGGTACTCTTAAGCTTCTAGGTCATTTGGATGTTATAGGTGAAAATTAAAAATTCAAATTCTCTTAAATTTTCTCTTATAATATTTATTATTATTTATTCCCAACTTTTTAAATTCATTATTTTACTCTGAAGTTTCATTATAGGTCGCACATGTGAACTCGCCCGACTTTTCGGTATACAATTTTATGAAGTTTTCTCGCGAGGCTCGCAATTTCGCGTGGAGTCTATGATGCTCAGATTAGCGAAACCCATGAATTACATTCCAATCTCGCCATCCATGCACCAGAGAGCCAAGATGCGAGCTCCGGAATGTCTGCCATTGATCATGGAACCCGAGTCTAAATTTTATACCGATCCATTGATCGTGCTTGATTTCCAAAGTTTATATCCGAGTATGATCATTGCTTATAACTATTGTTTCTCTACCTGTTTAGGGAGAATAGAACACATAGGCCAGTGAGTATATCTATAATATCAGAAAAATCAGATTAAACTTATTAATTTGATATTTTCCTCTATTAGATACGGGCCGTTCGATTTTGGTGCAGCAACGTTAAGAGTAAGGAAGAATACGGCATTAAAGTTGCAAGACAAAATAAACTTTTCGCCTTGCGGTGTAGCCTTTGTAAAGAAAGAGGTACGTCAAGGAATACTACCGCGTATGCTTTCGGAAATTTTGAATACGCGTCTGATGGTGAAGGAATCTATGAAGCTGCATCCGGCAGAAAATCGTACGTTGCAGCGCGTTCTTCATTCTCAGCAATTGGGTCTCAAGTTAATTGCAAACGTTACTTACGGCTATACATCCGCCAATTTTAGCGGTAGAATGCCGTGTATTGAGGTACAATGTTTTAATGAGATATATAAAGATAGAATAATTTGACAAAATTTTTTAACATGCTGCGAAAATGATTTTGACATTTTTTTATAGATAGGTGATAGCGTAGTTAGCAAAGGGCGAGAGACATTGGAACGTGCGATCAAATTGGTGGAAACCACACCAAGATGGGGCGCACGAGTAGTTTATGGGGATACAGATTCTTTATTTATACTATTGCCTGGAAAATCTCGAGAAGAGGCCTTTACTATCGGCGAGGAAATCGCAGATGCTGTTACCGCAATTAATCCTCCGCCCGTGAAGCTTAAATTTGAGAAAGTTCTCCATCCATCTATTTTACAAGTAAGATATTAAAAAGTAACAAGATTAATAATTACTATATGTAAAGCAAACATCACAATGATCATATTATTAAATTTAAAATTTTAGACGAAAAAACGATATTGCGGATATATGTATGAAACTCGCGATCAAGAGAAGCCCGAGTTCCTGGCTAAAGGGATCGAAACGGTTCGCAGAGATGGATGTCCCGCAGTTTCTAAAGTAAAAAAAGAAGTAACGATAAACACGTTAAGAAGAAAATCCTTATAACTTTAAAGTAAAATATTCGCATATTGCAGATACTTGAAAAATCTCTCAAAATTTTGTTCGAGACGAAGGACGTCTCCCTGGTGAAGCAGTATGTAATTAGGCAATTCGACAAGATCTTTCAGCGGAGCGTATCCATCCTGGATCTTACATTCGCGAAAGAATTTCGTGGAATGCGCGGATACAAAGCCAACGCTTGCGTGCCAGCGTTGGAACTGACACGCAGGTTGATCAAGAAGGATCCTCGCGCTGTGCCGCGCACCAGCGAGCGCGTTCGCTATGTCATCGTCGCAGGTGCACCAAATCAAGCGCTCATCCACTGCGTGCGCACGCCAATGGAAGTCGTCGCCGATCCGTCATTAATTCCGAACTCTGTGTATTATATAACGAAAGTCATCATACCGCCCCTCAATCGCTGCTTTAATTTATTCCGAATCGACGTTAATGCGTGGTAAATGTGAAAACTGTGAAGATTACGAATATTTAAACGATATATTTGTGTACTTCAAATAATCCTTGTTCGTCTCTTATTATAAAAAAAAAATACTATAATGTGTAACTATTGAATACTCTCTTGAAGAATACTCTGTCGAGTTTTTAAATAACATAATTATAACACGCGTAATTACTGTTTCATCGAATCGTAATTGAAAATAATGGATACCGCATTTACAGGTATAAAGAAATCTCCCATCGTTCGAATTTCGATAATATCGCACACTTAGGAGGAGGTAATCCAAAGTCCACTATTCGCCAGTTCTTCAGTTCCACGTCGTGCATTACCTGTGGGGAACAGACTAATAAAGAGATTTGTTCAGATTGTCTTTTGCAGCCAAGTCGGACCGTCCTCGTACTTCTCGAAAAGATAAAACAGTTGGAAAGGAATCATCAACAAATTACTGCTGTAAGCATAAACGTAGAAAAGAGATTTATGCGAACGAGCATAAATTTTTCCTTAGACGTGAATATTTATATTAAGCTATATTGCGACTAATAATCATTATTTAATTTTAATGATCTTTTTTCAGATCTGTCATTCCTGCATTGGACAATTGGGTAACATAGAATGCGTGTCTTTGGACTGTCCTGTTTTATACCGAATGGCACAAGCTCGTAAAGAGTTTGCGCAAGTTTCCTACCTGAATAGTATTATTTATGGCAATAATTCCAATGGAATCAAGGAATTAAATGCAGTTGCTGAATGGTATTGATTACAAAGGAAATAAATTCTTGTACCTGATATACACGCGTAATTAAAAGAAAATCAGTGCTCTATTAATTGCAAATATTTTTTGTAAAAAATAGTACTGTTATCATTACTGTAAATACTGTAAGAGTCATTTCCACCAATATAAGAGTAACTTTAATTTTGGTTTAATTTATTGTTTAGCTTATTCTTAGAATTAAAAATTTTAAAAAGGTTAATAAATTGAATCGAGATTAGAGTTAATCTTACATTGGTGGAACCAGACCTCAGTGATGAATTATTTTTACAATTAAATATTCTAAATTGAATAATACATGAATTTTAATTAAATTCCCATTATTTCTATATCAATTATCTCGCTCATATATTTTTATATATCAATACTAAATAAAAAAAATCACTTCTTTCTGTATTGTGTCCCCTAATTTATAATAACTTACATATTTTACATTGCTTGTATACATAAAAAAGTGTAAATTTAACATAAATATATAATAATAATAATACGTAAACGTAATCTTGAAAAGCAGCATAACTTCAAATTAATATTAAATTTAATTAATTTATTAATTAACTTGTCAACTATTATTATTTAATTAATTTAATCAATTATTATTATTAAATTATTTAATTTTGAAATTAATATTTATATTTCAACGGTAGGAAAAAAGATAAAAACTGACAATCGATAAACATATTGGCAGTCGAAATAAATCAATATTATAGTTATCTGTTGAGTTAATAAATAAGACCTCTCACTGTTCTTTTTCTTGGTATCAATCATGAAACTTTTTTCCTAGGATGAAAAGTGAAAAGTGAAAAATTTCTCCATTAACTTCAATGGATAAAATTTTCACTTTTCACTTTCCATCCTAGGGATGAAGGGGTGGCACCCAGTTGGACACGGCTCAATTGGACACGAGCCACTCACAGCGCTTGAAACTACAAAGCTCCTAAGCATCGGTCGCTGTGATTGGTGGTGTCCAATCGAGCCGTGGTCAACCGGGATCAAGTTTCATAATTAATACCCAAAGCTGAACTTTTGCACCAGTTCATCTTTCTTCCTTTTCTCTTCAAGAAGAAAGTAGAAGAAAGATGAACTGATGCAAAAGTTCAATCAAAACGAACAGGCCTATTGTATTGTAACGAAATTTATAAAATGCTGTTTTCATATAAAGAACGGATATGCGATTGGTTGTTGATTCGCGAGACAACAAATGAGAAATGCGTATTCTTCACAACTGCTTCATCGCAACCAATCAGTGACGAATGATCAACAGTTTCGTCAAGCTTCGTTTTCCCTCCAAATTAATGGAGTAAGTTGATACAAGTTAATCCACGTCATAGGCGCATATATATTTAAAAGATCGTATGCCCCACGTGAATGAGACGAAAATCTGAGGAAAAGATGATTTTCCTCGTTGTTAAATCTCGAACCTGATAAGAGTACAGAGACTAATCAAATTACCGTAGTGATTGGTACTGTCAGTAGTAGCAGTTCGTAGAATTAAAGTGCCTCGATTACTGTCGATCGCTGTTCTTGTCAGCCGCATTGGAACTTAATGGAACGGTTATTAACACTATTAACGCTGTTCAGATTCAAGGCGCTTTTGTTTGTGGCTCTCGTTTGCCCCCTCCACGTGAGTAGCTCAACGATTTTGAAAATTTTGAGCAATTCTGGAGAAAAATCACGTTCTGACTTGCGACTTTTGTGATTCTTTCATAGTATAATTGTTGTACGTACGCCATATACGATGACGCGTTTACGAAGTGAACACTGGAGTCTCCATCTCCATTAGATCTGCTAGATAAGCATACCAAACCGTCATTCGCGGCATATTTGTGTCGCGTTCATGTCACAGCACGGTTAGCAGATTTTGTTGTGACAGTGAGATGCTCGAGCTTGCCATTGCGTTGTCACCGTTCATCGTTCGGCTGTGACTGTTCGCGAGCTTTTGCTTCTGTCATTGAAATACAATGTCCTCGAGGAACAGGCCCTCCTCTTCTAAGGTTCATCCTCTGGTCTGTTCCTTCTGCAATTTGGCTGAGGACAATGAGCTGGAATATGGAAAGATGTACGAGCACAATGGAATTGTCACCCACTATTATTGTTTGGTAGGTTTTCGATGTTGCGATAATAATCTTCAATATATCAAGACGCTGGTCTATCTGATCTTTACTTTTATGAGCATGTCCAAAAGATATCTAGGTTTAATCCTTAACGTACCATGTACAATTTGGTGCCTCATCCATACTATCAAGGGTCACTAGAATCTCTTCGTTTTTTCACCTCTTTAAAATAATTCAAAAAATCTTTAAAAATTCATCAACATACTTTCAACTTTCTAGAATAAATATTGATTCTTTATTTTGGAAAATATATAATAAAATGTATTATAATTTAGAATTACCGAAAGACTCAAAGAAACTTGTACGAACAGAAATCACTCGGTCACTAGTTACCCATATTAGTACGGTAAGGTTAAAAGATGTCTGTTTAATGTAGTAGAATTTTCACCAAATATTAAACATAAATCTGTTTCAAAAGTGTATACTAGTTCAGCTATAGAAAACAGATTTCGAGACAAACACTAGAGAGATAGGAATATTTTCAAAATTATTGTTTTTTGTCTACTTATGTCCATTTTCATCAATATAGATTAACTTTAATCTCGTTTCAACTTACTGTTCATCATTTTCTAATTTTCAAAATTAGAAAGATTAAACGTAAGGGTTTTTTTTACCAACTTCTAATTAAATTGATTAATGATCGACTTGCAGAGGTACTAACAGCAGTTTAATGTATTTTTTGAGACAAACTGTTTAGTTCTCACATTGTGGCAGTTGAGTCAACCATCGATTAACATTAATCGGAGTTGGTAAAAAAAGCTCTAAGTTGAATCAAGATTAATCTACATTGGTGGAAATGGATATTAATCATACAAATTTTCTTTCAGCTCTTGTCCTCAAACATGGAACAGAAAGGAAATGATGACGAAGGCATACTTGGATTCCTTGCTGAAGATATACAAAAGGAACTTCGCAGGGGAAAGAGATTGGTACATATATTAAAAATATCATAATGGATGCTTTCCATTTAAGGAGGTTGTAAGGGCATAAAACACATATATTAATATTTTCGCTTTAAATAAACTACATACATTTGAAAGTTGTGTTCATAACATTCTGGTTTTATTGAGCAACACATTTTTATAGGTTATTTATTTTATTTGTTATTAGTTTTATTGTTATAAACAAAAATTGTTAAAATAATAAGAAAAATCTAAATGTTTTAATATAAATATATTAAGCACTAAACATGCCTTATGCAAAGTTTCATTGAGATTCACCATTAGTTTATAACAAATAACAAATTTTATTTATTTACTGAACAATTAATGTCTGCATCTCAAGATAACTTTACAAAAATATTGTTTAATTCCTAGAGTATTTATATAAAAAAATTGAGATTTTTATCATTATTTTATAATACATTTTCATATATTTATATTAGAGTACAAATTAAAAAAATATTACTACTTATTTAAATAACTTTTGATCCAGATGGTCAATTGTTTCTATTTTTTTTGTATTAATATGAAAATTCCTTGATTATATTGACCCGTATGAATAAATCAAAATGTGTCTCAATGCCAAATCGAGTCTAAACACTAGGTATAGTTGTGTGTCAAATTCTTTATTGTGTTAAAATATATGAATATCAATTTTAATTTATAACTGCATTCATAATTAAACCATCACTGGTAAATAACTTTTGATAATGTAGTGTTCTAGGGAGCACATTGATGTAACGTAGTAACTAAGAAATATTGATAAGGATCCGATACAAGGATCGAAACATATATTTTAACACAATAAAGAATTTGACACACAACTATACCTAGTGTTTAGACTCGATTTGACATTGAGACACATTTTAATTTTTTTGTATTATTATTAAATGAAATTTAGAATAGTCTGTAATTTTTTCAAGTAGTTCTTAACATATTGCATTTGCCTTACAACCTCCTTAATGACACATGTCGACACAAACATTTTATTTTTCTTTGCAATCCATGAGTAACAAAGATTAAGAACGATACTTGTGTTGACTTGTTTCACCAAATGGAAAGCATCAGTTCTGCCAAAGTTTCATAATTTTTTGAATTTTCGAGTTGGGGATCTTTTCTTATAAGTTCAAGTTACAATTTTGTAAGTAAATAAAGTTAATAGTATATTTCATACTCCTTTAACATATAAAAAGTATATTTTTGTTACAAATTGAGTATTTTACTATTATATCTGTGCTTGTTAAACTTAAACGTTCTAATGAATGAGATTTTAATGATTTTAGGTATGCTCGTACTGCAGAAAGCAAGGTGCTACTTTAGGTTGTTGTAACGTAAGATGCAAACGGATCTTTCATTTTCCTTGTGGCATGAAAGCTGGTTCTCTGCATCAGTTTTTCGGTGAATTTAGGTAAAGGAAAAATACCAAATTGACTGATCGATTACGATTGTAGTGATCATCGAATAAGTTATTTGGAATGTTTCAGATCGTATTGCATAAACCACAGGCCGAAACAAAAGATCGATGAACAGGTTCTAAAGCAGGCTGCCGCGGTAGATGTAATGTGTTATATTTGTTATGATAAAGTTAATACTAATGACTTTGTGAAAACATTATGGGCTCCCTGCTGTAAAAAAGATGCATGGTTTCATCGCATTTGTGTTCAGGTTAGTCTTAATATGGCTTTATACGTAATATTTTTTTAATATGAATACAGATTTATATATCCAAGACGATCTCTCATTTTTCAGCAACTTGCATTAAGTGCAGGATATTTTTTCAAGTGTCCCTTATGTAACAATAAAAAAGATTTTCAAAAATCTATGTTAGAATACGGTATTTTCGTGCCAAGTCAGTAAGTATGGCAAAACAAAATTCAGCAGTCATTTATTTGTACTTTCTTTACAACTCGTTAAGTTTTGTAAACTCAGTTGTTGGTGTAAATTAGTAGAAACATGCATAAACTTATTTTTAGATTAATATTTACTATTAGTGCTATATACTTTTTAATTCGTTATATATACAAAGAGCGTATAAAATACATAACGGCATATAAGAATTTTTTTATATAATTAGAGATGCTTCGTGGGAATTGGAACCAAATGCATTTGAAGATCTTTTATATAGGCATGATCAGTGCGATGCACCGAAATGTCTTTGTCCAAAGGGAAGGAAGTATACAAGTACTAACGCGTAAGTAATAGTTGCTTATAACGATATTAAAGCTGTGTGCTATACAAGAAATATAAAATATTTTTGAAATATATAGTAAATGGGAATTGGCCCTATGTCGTACTTGCGGTTCACAAGGTATCCATATGTTTTGCGGGCAGCTGAAGTGGGCTAATCCGGTGTGGGAATGCGAAGAATGTACATCCATATTAAGTAAGCATGTTGTAAAAGAGAGATGCATGTAATTATGACATTTGTCTCATATATATATATATATATATTTTTTTTTTTTTTATAAAGGTAAAGATCGTGTAAAACTAGGCAACAGTTCTGCAATAAGCAGGTATGCATCGTGTCTATTTTTTTATCTTACAAATGGTAGAAAATTCCTAAAATGTTTATCTTGGACTGTTATAATCGAACAAATACATCTTGCACATTTAACATGTCTAAAATTTATATATCTTTTTTTCTTTCTTTTAGTACTAGTCAAAATAGGGATTCTGATTCAGATTTGAATTCAGACTCAGATTCAGATTCAGACTCAGATTTGGATAGTGATACAGATATCTCTGTAGGAACTGACTTCCCTATGCCGTGCGCCTTGACCGATTCATCTTCCACTTCTTCCTTGGAGTCTATTCTGGATAATATTAATTTGCGACCTGGTCCACGTTCTTTTAAATTACAACAGCAAATGATCAAGCTAGGCCAATGGTTAATAATAACGATAATAGATTATGATAACGATAGAAAATATTTCAATTTTATAGGATATTTTTGCCTAGATGTAATGTACTATGTTACTTAACAGGTTGGACTTAACAAGTACCGTGCTTGAAAAGAATATAGCTGCTATTGAAACTAGTACGAAAGATGAACCATTATCAAAAAATGAATCCTTATCAAAAAATGATGATGCGAAGAAGAAGCCATCGATAAGTAAAGAAAGTATGGAAAGTAAAGAAAATATTCTTCAGCGAGAAAGTAAGGAAGATAGCTTCCAGAAAGAAAAACGGTTCCCCAGCAAAAATGATGAAAAATCTCAGCCGATTCAGAAGACGGATGTTATCATAATTGAAAGTGATGACGATGATGTGGAAGTAAATGATTACTTAATTAGAATACATTGAAAGGGAAATTTAAAAAATTTGAACTATGCTTTTAATAAATTTATGATTAAAAGCATCGAATTTTCGTTAAAACAAAATTATATATATTATTGTAAATTTACTGCTTAATGATATTGATTTAATTTGCTTTTATTACAGCTTATTACATTAACACAAAAAACGAATCTTTCACCTGTACACATGAAGCAGCCTACACAATTTGGCAGTTTGTGTCTTCCTAGCACATCAACATCGAAGAAGTTAAATGCAATAGTGGCATCTAAGAGCCAAATTGTAGCTACAATTGATTTATCAGAAAAGGATTATATCGATTTATCAAAACCTATTGCATCAGAAAGAGAAGTTTCGAAGAAAACCGAATCTACCATCTCCAAGGACCAAATCGATGTAGTTATGTCACAAGAATCTACATTAGGTCTAATTAATTCAAACGATGTGAAAACGGACACGGAAGAAACAAGCGGAACGTCATTTATGAATATCAAAATTACTAATGTTGTTTCCCTGCCACCTGAAGTGTTCGAAAGTGTACCTGATGTTATATGTGACAATATCACATTACATGCGAATACTACTAATACCTCGCCTCTTTTTATAAATGAAACATTGGAACAACTCGTTACCTCTGTCTCGTCGAAGCGTAGTATGCACGAAGGTAATTTATGGAGAGAAAGAAAAGGAAGTTTATATATTATGATTGTACTATGATTGATAATGTTATATTATATTTTTCAGCGAGTAACATTAACAACTGCAAGAAGATCAAAAGAAATAGTTTCGACGAAAGGTTGCATGAAACATGTTCTCGAGTCGGAGCTACAATACCTGATAGAAGTGAGACAGATAATACTCAAAATGATGCAAAAAATAGTACAAATAATACAGATAGGCAGCAAAATGAAAGAACATCTGCAAACAAGTTCATTCCGCTGTTAAGTAATAATCCAGCAAATAATTTATCTTCACAACACAATTATATACAAATTAAGGGGAATGATGTGCAACATATGAATCAAATTTTATCAAATTTGGAAGGAAACACTGTACATGCTAATCTAAACCAGAGGAACGAAAATCGTATCACACAAGCAAATACGACAGAATTTGTAACTTTCACCAAGAATAATCCAGTTTTGTTGCCAATTAGTAGTTATTATATTCAACAAATACCTAACCCGAATTTTACGACAATTAATCAGAATGATGGAAGAAATGAAACAAACTTGTACGCTATACCATCGAATAGCGTAATTCTACCGCGTGTGACAGATAATATCACTGTGCTTAGTAACTCAACAGTACTTAGCAATCCTCTGCTTGTAAATCAACCAGTAATGACCAATATAACTGCGCCTATTCTGAGCGACAAACAAATAGTAACAGTAAATCAACAAGAAGCTGCATCAAGGAAAGATGTTCCTACTAGTACACCCAGTAATGAGAACATTTCCACAAATAAGACGACACATAAGAAGAACGTAAGTAATTCAAGAATTTCAACAATTATCATGTTGAATATCCAGCCGAAAACTAGAAATGTTTCATAAAATGTATATAAAATAAACTTCCGGAACTAAAATATCATTATTAGTACGATTAGCATTAAAATATTTTTATACAATAAATCTTCGTGAAGATACCGCGTTTTTAATTAAGTAAAATAAAAATATATTTGGGTAAGAAACACGGTACGGGGAGTATGAGTTGTTGTAAATCGGTTTCCCCGTACCTCTTCTCCAGTGTATATCTTGCGATTCTAACAGTGTGACGGGGATGCAGGCACCAGACCTGTCGAGACTGAATCTATCAACTGTAAGAAAGCTGACCCACCAAATTATTCCCACAGGTGAGTACATTTTTAAGTGTTCAACGACCAACTTCGATCCCTGTTGTAAGTTTGTACACCTAGAAAAAAGTTATATAAATTGAAAAAATCGTTTCTTTCGTTGATTTTTTAAGTTGAAGTAAAAAAACCTTTAAGTTTATTTTCCCCTCAGAGATATTTTTATTTCAACTTAAAAAATCAACGAAAGAAACGATTTTTTTCAATTTATATTAACTTTATAATTTACTTGATTTCAAGAAATGACATTCACAAATCGAAGAAATTTTTCTCTGACAAGTAAACCTACCTTTGTGTGACTCGCCGATTTCATTGAAACTTTGCACACTTGTAGAGTAGGCAAAAATAATAGATACGTATTTTTTTTTATCGGCAATGGTCAACATTAAAGGGGTGAAATCGACCCCTAAAGTTGAGGGTATTAGGGCATCGTCATGATGTTTCACATAAAAGTAATGTACCGATCAACACGAAACTATTACAAAATGTTTTTTATGTTAGATAGTAAAGTTTACATGTCCGACTTTCCATGCACCCTTGTTGCGGGAGATAAACCACCCTTCTCGTAAGGAATAATTGTTATGACGAATGGGTGACGAAAGTCTATTGACATTTTTATCTATAGTCTGATCTATCTATCTAAAAACTAAAGCAGAACACTATTATTTTTTGGTGTTTTTTATTTTTTAATAAAATAAGATTAGATAGGTAGATCAGACTATAAATAAAAATGTTAATAGACTTTCGTCATCCATTCGTCATAACAATTATTCCTTACGAGAAGGGTGGTTTACCTCCCGCAACAAGGGTACATGGAAAGTCGGACATGTAAACTTTACTATCTAACATAAAAAACATTTTGTAATAGTTTCGTGTTGATCGGTACATTACTTTTATGTGAAACATCATGACGATGCCCTAATACCCTCAACTTTAGGGGTCGATTTCACCCCTTTAATGTTGACCATTGCCGATAAAAAAAAATACGTATCTATTATTTTTGCCTACTCTACAAGTGTGCAAAGTTTCAATGAAATCGGCGAGTCACACAAAGGTAGGTTTACTTGTGAGTGTAAATGATTGACAAATCAACACGATGAAAAAGAATGAAAATTGAATTCTATCTATGAATGATGAAATCTTTCGTGCATTAATATTAATTTATTACCATATAGTGTCTTCGACAAACAAACCATTGCCCGTCAAAGATCTATCGCAACCTGCAGTGTCTTCCCACAAATCACTAACAACCATACCACATGTCATCGACCTGGACTGATACCGCATTACGTGGATCTACAGGACCTGAAGTTTCGAGTCTGTACATCGAACAATATTGAAGTATGTTTTAATAGATTTTATTGATAACAACAAACAATAAAACTTGAGATACAATTGAGAAGTTCAGGCAGTAAGAACACAGAATAATAGATTCAACTTATCAAGAACTATATACACGGTTTTTTAAATCTGTTCCTTGTTTCTTGTCTATGATTTGAAATTGTCTTAGGCTTTATTTACCAATTTTTGTCATGCATTAATTTAATTATATTTTTTTGCTTAGATGATTTTATATGATACGTTCTCCGTAAATATTTCGATGAAGAACCTCAAGGAAAGTAAGAGATTGGCAGGTGTAGCTGCATCACGGGAGGCAAAAGAAATGTCTACCATTGCATCTCGTGAAGCTTCGTGCAGTTCGGATTATACCGACAATATTACAACTGAGAGACAATGTTCCGACAAGCTTTTTTGTTGTTTGAAAAATGAAAATTTTTCAATTAATGACAAAATGTACATAGCGCATGGTCGGGATGATGCTAAAGAGAATTTAAATCCGATCAGATCTAGAGTACTCCCGCATAACGATACATTAGACAATATAAACTTGACAAATAATGTTGGCAGTGTAATGAATAACTGTTTTAAGGATGAGAATGACAGTGAGACGTGTCTCGTTCCAAGTGATAGTAATGTAAGTGTATTAAATCGAACAGTTTGCAATACGAATGTAGATACTATTGTACCGCTTATTTCGAACCAAGGTTCACGAGTTAGTTTAGAAACTGTACAGCAACATAAACAAGCGTCTATGCACAGTGTAATTTCTGTACATACAGAAGAAAGGTCCAGGACTCAACTATTTTTCAAGGAGACTAATAGAATAGTACACAGTGTTGATTTTGATTTAAATGTTAATATGAATAAAAACATTGAGAAAATATCGCAAAATGATATCACTGTTCTGAGTCAACATACTGATGATGATAAAATTGGTAATGATCATACAGACGATTCTCCGACATCACAGAACGGTTTAAAAAATTTAAATAGTATGAACGTCAGTTCGAAGATTAATAACCGGAACGCCACGCGTGTCTCGAATATTACAAGGTTTAATGAACATAGTATCCTAAGTAAGCAGATCGATGCGTGCAATTCTAAAAAGTTCATTCAATGCATAGCGTTTCAAGAAAATACTGTACGTCGTAATGGTGAGACTAGGATAAAAAATAATGAATTTTGTATCAAAGTGAGTATAGATTTGTGTAAGATACAAAATCTAATTGACTCTAAACCGGAATTATTTAAAAATCAAAAGCACAATGCTAATGATCAATGGCATACGCACACAAATCGATTACCTGACTTAGATAACTATGTTTGACAATAGGATACTGTGATATTGAGAATAGAAATAGGGTGGTTTCCAGCAAGAGACACATGATACAGTGTAACACAGTGAATCATTATATCCTTGTTATTTGTCAATGTTAAATGAAGATGACATGATCACTGTCACACTGTGTTGCTTGTTGGAAAGCACTAATAATAATTATCCTTCTATAAGGAATTATAGAACTCAAATAACACGGGTACACATCGAGTGGATACAATAAAATGTTATCCCTGATGCAAATACGTATCCTAAAATATCAAGTTTTAAATCAGAGATTTAAGACGTTTCAATAAAAATACCTCAGAGAGTTAATATGGAGAACGGTCTGTATGATAAAAAATATGAATAGTATAAATAAAGTAGAAAATAGTAGATTTGTTGAAAGTTTTGTATGGTTTTAGAATAAATTGAACAAGTTATAGAATTCATTTTTTAATTAAGTTTTATTTCCTATTTTCTGCTAATTTTTCCTACCAGTTATCTATAAATATAATTGCCAAATTCTATGTATTAATATGAATACTGTTCTTTGATATAAGACAAAACTTATTTTTTGTTATACTAAAATGTAATAAAATGATAAATTTATTTAGATATAACTTTTCTGCCTTTTTGTAACATTTTTTATAACGATTGAAAAATGAAATCCTGCTTCTTAACTTGCTTATAGAACTATATATTTCCTTCTTACAGCCATCTTGAATTATGCCATCAAAAATAAGACATGTCACTTTCTTTTTCTTGGAATATATGTCAAAATAATTGTTTTACAGGTTCAATAGTTTCATAAATTGATATTCACAAAATAATTGGTAAAAAGCCGAAGATTATTCATGAAAATGTAATTATTAGTCTTTTATCCATTTTTATTGGAGATGTGTGGTGGATGGTGTGATACAAGGAAATATGTACATGGAATTATAGTGCACTTACTAATGTACAGTAATATAAAAAAAATATCGCCTATTTTAGTACAATTTGTCAATCCATGTTAAATGTAAATAAAGACATTCCAACAAATTAATTTATTACGATATATTGTGCAAAATATTTGATTTTTCACTTTCAACGCGACTACTATTAGAAAAATGGTGGTGGTGTATGTAAAAGTATTTTATTTAGAAATTATTCAAGAATGAAGTAATTCTTTTATTATGGGTTTTCATTGATTTTTTAACTAATTTTTGAACTATCCAATATGTGGATTACTATACACAAAAAATATTTTTAATACTGAAATAAATTAAATTTTATCATCAAATAATATTTGCAATTATGAAAACACTATTTAGTTAATAGATTGTAAACATGATTAGAAAAATAGAGAATTATAACTTGGCTTAAAATTTTTTTTTATTAAATTGATGTTTACATATTATACTGCTGGGTCATCTCCCTTAGTAGTACGTGTATAGATAAGTTGTGCATGATGCTGCACGACTTGCTTGATGAAGCCTTTCTGCTGGAGTTCTATCAGTGCCCGTCTTGCGAGAGATCCCCTAATTTTTAACCTTTCGCTAACAATCGATGGAGTAATCAATTTGTATTGCGGTACTTCTCTCAACAACTTCTCATATGTGAGTTTGTCGAAGAGTACTTGATTGTTTAACTTATCACGTACTTTTCCTTTGGACCACTTCTGCAAGAATACGAAGAAAGAGAACATTATATCAAAACAATTTTAACATCACATTAAAAATAATAAGAAAAAATCTAATCAAATTTCATTAGACTCATTAAATCAGTTTTTACTTCCATAACTATTCAAGTTGAAAAATGCATATCAAATGGGATTAACTGCTTGAAATTATCCATCATGAACGTTATATCGAGATATACAAACCTTCTTTTTGGCCTTTCCACCAGATCCACCCTCCTTCTTCTTCTGGGTCTTCTGAGGCTGTTTAGAGGAACTCTTCGTATCCTTTTTAGGCGGCTATAATAAAAGATCAAACATAAGACACGTTCGAAAGATAAAATTTGATTGTATCCAAGAGTTATGGTCAGACTCATTAAATCAGTATTTTACTGTCATAGTAGTTATCTAGAAAATAACTGGTCATCATAAATTTTACAAAAATATAGATCTATACATGTGCACAAAACAAAAAGATCTCTTCGATATTTTGGAGTGGTACTAATTATTTTATATATTGTTTGAACTTGTTACTTCTTTAGTGCTTTCTTTGTATCTCAAATCGAAAAAGATTGAAAGTATTTTGTATTTAATAATTCAAATAATAAGATTGATTGTCAATCTTAGTATTTGAAATACAAAATATAATTATGTTACATGTTTCTCAAATAAAAGTACTTCAGTACTTCATATGTCCCAGCCCTAGTAACAGTGCTATAATAATAACTCTATCTGAGAGCTTGTCCTCTTTAGCTGAACTTCTTGCACGACTTACATTTCTTTTCATATTGAAAAGAGAAAATATATATAAAACTTTCAGCTGAGAACAGATTTCTGAATGTAGCCTATGAATGTGATATTTAAAACCCAAAGAGAGATTGAAGAAAGAGAACGACACGTTTGCATTGAAATTTGCAAAAAGAAATCGTTTGAAGTTTATAGAAATATCAGACAGGCAAACTTTATTTCAAGTATGAAGGAAAAAAAAGACAGGTTATGTTATTGATGTGATAATCTCTAGCTGTTATTTCAATATATTCTTTGAATACAACCATTATCTTGTTTTTAGCATTAAATATTATACCATTATCAAACTAAAGCAAGAAAACGAAGCAAGGAAATTAAATTTGCTACAACAACGTGGAGGATCGAATGACAAGAAATGCTCTTCGTATATAAACAAGGTGCACCCGGCGCGTAACTCGCAATCTAATAAAAATTTACCATTTTTCACGAGACTCTCATACTCTACGTAATGTCTATGGAACTTTTACGGGATCGCATCAAAAATATCGCACAGTTAACACGTGAACTTACCATGGTGGCTGTCGCGTGAAAAAGAAAAGGGAAGAAGACTGTTCGCCATGGCGTGCAACGTCACTTCCGCTGACGACAGCGATCGCCGCGCTATCTATGCCAATTTATCCTCCCGGCCCAGATCCAGCAACTACTGACAACTACGTTGATCGAAGTCACGGCGACGTGGACTTATTGGCCTTATTGCGGGGAAGCGAGTCAAGCGAGTCGTCGACGTCGGTATTGACAATCACGAGGGGAAACGTCGACTGTCATCGTCGAATTGAATTTCGCGCGTTCGTTCCTGATTGCGACGCGGCCGGCTCTCGTTCCTCCCGTTCTGCCCTGTTCTGCCCGTTCACCGACCGATCGACCGGGACCACGCGGCATGGCCACACTCCTCCACAGTGCACCTTCCTGCCGCGCGCAATCCAGTTCTCCGCACCTCTGACAGCCAGCATGCAGTACGGGACATCGGATTGACATCGACGGGACGGGCTTGGCAGCGCGACAGGTGAATCTCGCACGGGGCGCGGATTAGGTTAGGTTAGGTTAGAGTATCCTGAACGTTGGACGTGGCCGTGCGTGAATATACGTATGTATGCACGCACATGTTTGTACGTGTTGCTCCAATTAGGAACTTGACGCGTGTCAAACAGCTGGGAATACCGTATGTCGACTGGTCTGATTAATCGCTACGCTTTGTCTCTTCGTGCCTGGTGTTGCAGAAGAGACTCCGAGAGCCTTTGACTACTTTGTTCAGACAGATTGAGACAGATGTGCGTCTGCTTTTAATTTAAGAATTTACGTGATTTCTGGATTTGTATTATCTCAAGAGCAGCGTGTCTTATGGCAACATATGTACATATATAGCTATACACATTTACGAAAATATAGACGATCATTTTATTGTTTAGATTGTGAAAAATATCAATGTAATTTCTAAGAAAGGCACGACCGTATTCGGAATGTCTTTGCTTTAGCGAAGCTTTATTTTGGTGCTTTTGTATTATTATCAAAAGCTTGCCCTAGTATCTTTGTTATATTTTTTAATATACTGAACCTTTATCTTAGTGTCCTAGCTTTGTTTTATTTTTTTAATACAGAAGCTTTACTTTAGTGTCTTTGTTTTATTTTTTAATACTGAAGCTTTACTTTGATATTTTTGTTTTATTTTAATATCAAAGCTTTACTTCAGTATCTTTGTTTTATTTTAATGTAGAAACTTTAGTTGCTTTAATGTTTTATTTTAATACCGAAATGTTGCCTTTATTTTACTTTGATACTGATGTTTACTTTTATTCACTTTTTGATCCATCTTGTCATGACACTAAATTTTCTCCTTAGGACAGATTTACGCCTGTAGGATCAGTGTGATTCCAAGATGCTGCCCCTTTCTCACAGTCCACGCGACTCACGTTCCAACTTCCGAAGTAGGATCAAGGAGAAGCTGCTTAGTTGGAAACGTCTTATCTTCTCCGACCCGAACACCCGCAACTTGTTTTTGTTCCTGATTCTCAACCTGTCCTTTGCCTTCGTCGAGCTGCTATATGGAATATGGACCAACAGTCTCGGTCTCATCTCCGACAGTTTTCACATGTTCTTTGACTGCACTGGCCTGCTATTTGGTTTAGCGGCATCCGTCATCACCAAGTGGAGGGCAAACGACAGATATTCATATGGATACGTTAGAGCCGAAGTGTTAGGTGGCTTCGTGAACGGACTACTCCTATTGTTTATAGCCTTATTTATCATGTCGGAGGCAGTGGAACGAGCCATCGAGCCACCGGAGATTAAACACGAGAGGCTCTTCGTCGTCTCTGTGTTGGGATTGATAGTGAATTTAGTAGGGATATGTGCATTTAAACATGGACATGGACATGGACATAGTCATAGCCATAGCCATGGTCATAGTCATGGCGGGAGGGGACACCACGGTCACTCTCACTCTCAGAATCATGAATATTCTCTCTTGAATCATAACTATGACCATCATGTTGAGATGGAAATGTCCTTCAGTGGTACAAACTCGCAAATCATGAAGGGCGTATTCTTGCACATACTTGCAGATACTCTCGGCTCCGTGGGAGTTATCATATCGGCAGTACTGATGCAAATGTTTGGCTGGATGATCGCCGATCCGATATGCTCTATGCTCATAGCAGTATTGATAGTTTTAAGTGTAATCTCATTGATGAAAGAATCGTGGGAGATACTTATGCAAAGACAGCCGGTAGCTCTGGATCATGTTCTGTCGCAGTGCTACAACAAGGTAACGCAGATACCTGGCGTTTACAGTGTGCAGGAACCGCATTTTTGGACTCTGTGCTCGGATGTGTACGTCGGATGTTTGAAACTGGAGGTGGCGAGAGAAGTAGATCCCAAATCTGTCGTGATGACAACGCAAAAGATTTTCCAGGCGGCAGGCGTTAGACATCTCACGGTCCAACTCGATTATGCTCCCATGTGATCTACGAAAAGCATGACGCGCATTGCGGAGTGTTCTTACGAATGTAACGGAAGCGTGTCTAGACTCTGTCAGAGCTGGGAGACAGGGAATACGACGGTGTCGCAGAATGTCTTCGCTACGTCAAAAATCTGTGATTGTGCGCGTTGGAATAGCAATCAGTATCGTCATGGATTACAAATCGTTTGAGGATCGTGCATGCCTTAGGAGAGAAGTTGCTGACACGGAATGATTGAAAAATAATTCCTAAGAATTTCTAACCGAATCAAATTACTAGTTAAAACCATTTCTAAAACATGATGTATGATAAAAGATTATTTCCCATTTCCATATTAGATGCTCAGAGCAATGGTCAGTTAAATTCTCTTCTCTGGAACAAATGTCACTGTTTGTTCGTCTTTTATATAAATACTTTACCTCTGTCGGAGCAAAAGCTCATCTCTATTTGTATGAGCTTTGACTTGTAATTATTCATTATTACAAGCATTTCAAATCCAGGTTTAATTTAGCTATATTGTAATATAAGAATAGCGTTGCTTAGATTTTTTATTTTTGCAATGATGCCTTAAGGTACGTTTGTAAGAATATTTTTTAAACAAGACTTCCGAGAACAAAAGAAGGTGCTGAATCTTATACATATAATTTATATAATAATAACTGATTAAAATAATTATTATCTCGTTTCAATGGAATTAAATTATCGTAAGTTTGGAACGGTACCATATGTTAGAACAATGCAAGCGGCCATAACAATCTGGAGACAGCTGTAGAGAGCTAGTCATACTTGTGCAAGAAATAAGGAAAGTAACGAACAGTAAATATCACGCATAACTTGAATGAGTACTTTTACATGAAAATATATTCTTCATATAAAGATCTAAAAGAAAGATTGCTATTTGTATTTTTCCATCCATGCTAAGTATTACCTTCCTTGTTACTATAATATTTGAACTGTTACTGTAATATGAACAGAAACATAACTTAGCGTGGAACATTTGTTGAGTAACCGTACCGGTTATGTATGCACAATCTGTTGGACGAATTTATGTAATATTATTTGTATATAATTTATAATTATGTTATTAGGCTAATGCCAATTGTAGCCAAATAAACAGAATATTGCAAGTTAACGACGTCGAATAAAGAATCGAAGCTTGCGAAAGCATCTAATGTCAGAAATTACGAAATCTAGATGAGAGAATTCCAAAGTATTTTCTCCCTAGAAAATATATCCTTAATTTACTATACAGAATACTTTCTTCCTAAACACAACGTAAAACTTTTTGGATCCTTGAGAATGCTAATCGAAAAATCATTAAATGCGATATTTCTCTCTAAAATTTAGCTTCACGATTAAATAATAGGGGACTAAATATATGAATTTAGAGTAACGATTTCATCACATTTCTATGAGATAAAGGGATCAATAGTAGTAACAATTTTTGCATTCCACGTGTATCATATTAATATATATTATAATATATATTAATTTATATTATAATTTATATTTTAATATAGTAATATACTCTATAATTTGCATTATAATATATATTAAGTCAATATACATTACAATACATATTAATATGGCCGCATAGAAATATCAAAGCATTGATTCCGATTGTGATGAGGTAAGCCAAATAATTTTAACAATTGTATTAAAGCAATTGTATTTGAATATTGAATATTGAATATCGCAATGGAACTGTTTTGATTATTTAATTTTACGAAGAAACATACTGTCTATCATGGTTGCATGCCAAGTGCGATAATTAATGGCTTTTTTGCTTAGACGAATCGAGTGAGAGTATTTGTTGTAGCACACGAGTTGAGGAAACGCATTATGCGTATCTTGTTGCGTTTTCCTAATATCCTCATTGTATAGATTTATAAATACGCGGATTGCGTTGTGATTATTATAAAAAAAAGTAAGTAATAAAGATACTTGCAATAGGCTCTACGTCTTTTTACAATCCGCAATATACTAGTATGAATAATTTTTTATGATTTGTGATAAAGGGTCGTTTAATTTATCAATATTGACAACTTACCAGCTACTTACGTAAGTTCTGAACGAGTTATACTTTTTAATTTTTACATATCGCATTAACTTTTAAATGTATGGGTTTCTTATCTTTAAATCAATGATAATAATTATGCAGTAATGTAAAATAAGTCATCAATTAATAACTCAATGCTATAATTTCTTTTGCAAACTCAATGTTTTTTTAAGTGGTTGAATTGTGTTTTGCGATTATCAAGATCAAGTTTTCAAACACATATTACATTTATTTGGAGAGGATATGTGTACACATATAAATACATAAATATTTATAATAAAATTACTCAAGTTGATTCCACATGGGTACGTTGGGCGCTTATTTCGCAAGACGCCGCAGATATATCGCTCGGCCAGAGTGTATTTTGTATATTTCTGCTGGATATTTCTCTTTACGTGTTTCTCTTTGTATGTGTATAAGCATGTGTAACATCAGCTTCAGTCTTGCCGAGTGTTGGCTTTCTCATAAAACGGGCTCACAAATGTTTAACAGGCCGCACGATAGTCATCGCGCGGTATAATCGAAGAGACTCTTATGTACATAGCAAACTATCAAAAATGACAAAATTCGTCGTACACACGCTCGAGCGGGAGCACTTACGTATCTAATCGGACAATAAAAGTAATCTTTTATTTGGGGAGTTGGTACTGTATGTTTTGGAAAAACGCTACGAAAAGGGAGAGAAAATCCTTGATAAGATTACTTCTCCGTAACGCCGGTCAAAAATCCAAGATTAAACAGAGTGCTTCCTAATTGTTTATATTAATATTTTAGGCAATGAATTTATAGAGTTCAGAAAAAATATATGCATATATATAATCATTATTAGATATTTTAAAATATTATTCAAAATGGAATAATATAATTATAATGCACATGTGTATTTGTATTATAATTACACACATATTTATAATATTAAAAAAAATATCTAATAATTTTATACGGGTATTCACATGAATTTTTTTTATCTTGACTCTAGAGATTCACTTCCTAAAGTACTGATATATAATTAAGAATTATCCCGTTGGAATAAAAATTAAAAGATTTAAATATCCTTCTGATATTTAGATCTTAATTTTCTTGGATAAAATGTTTAGACAATAACAAGTTTTTGATTATGCAAATAATTAAAGTAAAACTTATTTTCTCAGAAATTCACTTTTGAAGAATTTATTATAAGGCGTTTGAAATTACATATTTTGAAGATACAACAAATTCTTTTAACAAAGGACTTATTAATATTAACTTTTTTTATTGTTAAAATTCAAAAGACGAAATTAACAGTTTCACTAAAATTATAACTAATTTTCTAATAAAATAAAGACCCAAATATCTTTCTGCTTGTGTGTTACTACGTAGGTGCTTAAAAATATTTATATCTCATCTCTTATAAAGTATAGTTTATTTTTTAGAATATATTATTATTCGTTTATATATAATAAATGATGGTAGATTTTTGACCGGCTCTCTGTACAAGACAAAACATAAAAATTAATAAAGACTCCCCCGCATTTCGCAGATTACTCCCTTTGATTTCCATTGGTGGTTCCATTTGAATGGCAGTTATCGTTGGTGTACTGGCGATTGATCAGAATTGATCGATCGAGATCACGCTGGGTGACATTGTTCTCAGCTCGTTTAAAATGCAGTTTATTATGGACTTTTTCGTGTCGCGCGATCGTAGGAATGATTCTTCCTAAAACGTTTATGCGACGTCGATATCAGAGCTTCCGCATTTAATTAAACGCGATCGGACGACTGTCGGTTCACGATGACATTCGAGGCGATTTTTTTCCTTTTATTATAGGCAAAAAGTTGAAAACGAGTTTAGCGCTAAGTGCGGCGCGCGAAGAGCGCGGATTCTCAAGTATTACGCGATTTGGCAGTCATCTTAATTACAATAATTAATTACTTTATACAACAATAGCTTGCGTCGGGTGCCAGCCTATTATGTATCTTTTATCGCAAGAATTACGAGTATTCGAGACTTTCTTTCCTTCCACATTGCCGCGGAAACGCACGTACACGCGTATGTGTATATGTGTGTGTGTATGTGCGTGCAGTGTGTGTGTGTGTGCTTTTCATGTGCCTATCATTTATAATTCATTCTATAAAATTTCTCCAAATCTCCAACAATACACCACCCTCTCGATAAAGCCACCGACATCTCGGTCTGCATCTCGCCGATCGCGAATGACGGTCGATTGTAACATTTAATAATATCGTGATGATCGTGATGTGATCTATATCGCTAATAATATATTACTCTGAATCGTATTTTACATCTCCATCTAACAACAACGAACGATACTTATGTAATCGCAACAGCCTCTTTTTCCATCGCTTAAAACATCTTCCTCTCGCGCGTGATAAATATTTTCTCTCTTATATTTTCGCCTTCTTCCCTTTAAAAAGATATCGGGAAGAACATTTTTCTACACGGCATCGAAAATTTCCATCTTCGTTTAGTCAACGAAATCGATTTTCTCTCATAATAATGAGATTTATACGTAAAAATTCATTAGTTCATTATTATAATTGCATAAAATGAAGCAAACGCAATCTTGTTCCTATTTATTAAAATAAATACTTCGGGATATATGTGAACGAAGTAATTCAACTTATTACGCCTACAAAAGTAAAAAAATTCATTTAAAAAATTAGAAAATACGTGAAGTATGAAAAATAGATATGAAGAGAGATATATAAATAAGTCCATATGACAAGATTATTAATCCGTCTTATCAACGACAACATTTACAAACCAGTACTTTAAAAACAAACGCTTCAAAATGAGAGGTATATTTTTTAAACAGGCGATTTGGCTTTGACATCATTTTTATTTGCGCGACACGATTCTGATGAAAAATGATGCCAAAATCATGTTAAAACAGCGAAAATGATTTCCTAGACCATATTGGTTGTGTGTTTGCGCTTCTTTTAGTATCTCATTAATTTCTTGAACGCGGTTAGGTGAGTGAAAGCGTAGTGCATCTCCCATTGCCTTCGAATCGTTTTCGAGGTCTAATAAATCGCTATAATCTATAGAGTCTATATCGTAGGTAAGCGCGCCTGACGCGCAGGAAACGAAATCACAGTAAGACGAAAATCCGCAAAGTTAACCCGCATTTTCCTTTTTCGTGCTCCCCTGCATCTTCAGCCTCTTCTTCATTCAACGTGCGACTCACACGCTGCAGTTGAAGTCGATGTCGATGTTCGCTCTCAACGTACTATCTCTCTTTGATATCCGTCTCGCGCTCCTAGAAAATCTACATTATATCTCCATCTTATCTAATCCCTTTTCCGATACTTCGAGCTTTTCCGTATCGCTTCTCCAGCACGATCTGTTGATTTAATCCCGTTGCCTTCTCTCCCTCCAATCTTCGGAACTTTCCTAGTTCCACAGTCGCATCCGCGAAGAGATCAATCGATCTCGTTCAATCGACACTCTTCGTTTCCCTTTACCTCGCGGTAAACTGTGTGCCAGGATAACTTCCTCCGAATTATCGCCCGCGAGCCCTTCATTTCTTCTTGCCTCGGCCGCCCTTCTGGAGCTTTGTGATCTTCAGGCGGCAGCTGGAGCCGCCGGTGTAAACCACTTCCGTTCTGCCACCCTCCTCGGCCGCGGTCACCAGGGCCTTGACGGATCTTACGTGGATATCCTTGGCGCTGATTTCCAGGGTGATACCGGGATAACGATCTCGCACACACTTGCCCACGCTGGTGGCTTGCGTCTCGGTTAGCTCGACGCCGTCCAGGCACAGCCAGGTGAGACACTGTAGGTGCGTGAGAATCGTCTGCACGAACACGTGTTCCATTTGCACACGCTTGGCGCTGTCGGTGACGATTAGGCCGTTCGCCCTGAGGAAGCTTAAACCGCATAGCTTGAGATGCTTGGCGATTTGTCGCATTGTGCGGTCACTGTCTTCCAGGGTGACCCGCCAGAAATTGATCCGGAGCGACTGCAGACTGCGGAAGTGCGCCGCCAAGCAACAGAAGAACTGCTGTAGAATCTTGTCGTCGATGAAAAGCAACGAGCCACTACTGCCGCCGATTGTTGATTTATCTAGCGACAGGTCAAGCTCACTCAGCGATGTGAAACCCGCCAGGAACGGCAGTAGCAACGGCCCGCGCAATGCCAGACGATCGTTCACTGTCACCTGCAATCAGAAATAATTCTGTCGGCAGATCTTATCGGGCGCAATTTGTTTCGCTCGTTTATATACTCGTTTAAATTGAAGTAAGAAAAGAAAAACATACAGGATGTCAGTAGCCTGGCAGTAATTTCTTATTATTATGAGCTTTCCTGACCAATTTTAGATTGGTTTCTTTTTACCATCTCTAAGCAGAAATAAAGAAACAGGTTTTTAAAAGAAAAGTAATATGTAAAAAACGGGTTCTTGCAAAAAAAATTATTTTTAATCAAAACAGAATTTATATTTTATATACAATGATAACGAATGTATCACAAAAGAAGTTAATTATTCTAATAAAATATTATTTCTGTTAACTATAAATAACAACAACAACAACAACAATAATAATAATAATTATTATTATTATTATTATGAACGATAGTATATCAATATCACTTAGTCATTGTGCTACATTTTAATTTTTATAGTTATCTTTTCACAGAGATCTTTTAGATGAATGCAAAAATTGAATTCTAGAATAATTCTAGTACAACATCAAAATCGTTAAATGTTCCAAAAAATATATCCAAGTAATAAATTTCCAGGTATTAAAAAAACAACTGTTGAGTTTTTTATTTAATGTTTCTAGTTTTTCTCGATCATTTTCATCTTTATTTCTAAGTAAGAAGCAATTAAAAAGACAACAATTAAATTTCAAAAAGTACCTATTTAATAATAAAATTTTATCTTTCTTAATCTTGAATTTAGTATAGTCTCGAAATTTTAACATAATCTTTTAACTTATTTAAGAACATTAGAAGAGCAATTTTCAAGTTGAAAACATCTAAGTTAGTTTACTCGTGCCTTTAAAAAAAGCAAGTTAAATCATTATGTCAACTTGAAAAGTGATTAAAACGAAAGTGCTTAATTAAAAACTCAAGACGAGCAAAGCTGTATCTTCATTAATGAAAAACCGAATTGCAAATTGGCAAAGATGGGAAACGCAGCTGCAAAGTTCAGCGATTTATTTTAGGGATATCCTGCACGGAGACAAGGGTAATGGAATTGGGGGTTGGTTTAATGCGGAGACTACAAAGACGTATGTTGGTCCGGGCTGTCCTTTATTTATTGCTGTCGTGGTGCGGACAGTAATTGCGCATGCAATCGAAAATGTATGACTTATAGATAAAGGAGGGAAGTGACACGAAATCTGGCGAACATTCCGGACATGGAATTGGCTTTCGCGACGTAAAATGAAATATTTATCTTAGTATAATCAATCTTTCTTTTTATAAGAAAGGTTTTTTTTCCAAAAGAAAAATAATAAAAATTATTCTCAAACGTTATATCTAACATTGAAAAAAATTGCTTCTATTACATTTTCATAAAATTCTATAATCTATTAAAAAAATACCAATATTATAGTGGCATCGATTAAATATTTTAAAACTTGTATTCAAAAGGTCTTTGATTTGTATACAAATATTCATTTTATGATAAAACTTTTTATTTTACGACATATTTATTTTAAAATAAGACTTTTATGCAAATTGGGTCCCTCATTATTTATCTATTATTTTCGGCCGTTGCTTTAGAGATATCAGTTTGAAATTTTTCTTTTATAAAGTAAGCTGTATTTCAAATAGTGAGATATTTAAATATCATGCATAGTTATTGTGTAAAAAATCTGTTCTTTTTAGTGAGATAATAAAACAACGTAGATACATTCACCGCACGTCGCGCGTCGATTCGTGCGTAACTTAAAGCGCTCATTCGTTAGCCTAAAATTGGTCTCATTTAAAAAATCCTGTTCGAATGCAATTTTTCCAGAGAAAAATTAGTTTTTTTCGCTCCTTCTAATACCGAGAATTGCATTCTGCATTCCGTGTGCATAAATTCTCTGATATGGGCTAAATGATAATTGATATCTCACGCTCTTTCTCCTTTCCACAAAATGTCTAGATACGTATAGGATTCTTGGATCGGAGTTTCTTGTCTGGAATCAGACTTTCAGTGAGACGATATTAGGATATGTTCCATGGCGCGAGCACGTTCGTAATTTCCTGACCGGAATCAGAATTACCCGAGAAGGCACCATATTAGGTGAGGGGGAACACGATATTCTGTGTTACAGTGGAATAACCGATTTTCTTCTGGTGTGTTTCACGAATCGTAACGGAGATCCATTTTTCAAGCGAAACGAATCATCTCCGCGAGAGAAGGGACTCACATCACGGACTGTGCCCCTCTGTCGTGGCTAAAACGTGGATGTGTCTAATGGTTCCAGCCCAGATCCTGGGAACACGATAGCTACATAGCCTTGTACATCCAGGAAACTCGTCGGAGAGACGTCAGTAGACAGCTACATCTGCGTCTACTGGAATCGCGATGCCGTATATACGTATGTTATCTTCCCGTAATACCACGGGCGCCCGGATATGCACGATGCATTCGAAGACGTGTAACTGCATCAGCAAATGGTCAAAGCTTCGTATGTTAGTCCGGTATAATAGGATTGCGTATGTCATTGCAGTATTGTTACATTGTGGAATCACGTTCATTAAACGAGATGTAGGCGAGTTTCAAGGATCTCTCGCTAGTTATTTTATCCTTCATTTCATGTAATACTGTATAAAGTATACTGACTCGGAGCCGCTTTTATAGTCTTCCGATCGTTTCATGTGTAAACTACGATTTTTGGATTACTTTTATAAATATGAAAGTTGTGTAATTGAAATTTTGACAATAAAAAATTTATTTTTTTATTTGAACAAAAAATTAATGAAATATTCAATATTTCAGTTAATTATCAGAATATAAAGATGATGATAACAAATTATGATCGGTTTTCGTACTCAGTGTATGTGTGTGTGTTTGGATTTTTGAGAAAAATTTGTGGATAAACTTTACTTAATACAATATCTTTACGGAATGGTATCTAATTGTAAGAAGAGAGGGTATTCACTCACTTGAAATCCAGCTAGCCTCAGGAAGACGATCGCGGGACAGGCCGGGGGTGGTGCGGCTCGCAGAAGCTCGGCACCGGCGTCGTCGCGACGTCCCAATCTCGCCAAAGGACCTTCATGCACTGCTAAATGCAAGCGTGCGTTGCATAAGCTCAGCTCGCGTACGCTTGTGTATCTCAGCAGCTCAGAGAATACCGCCAGACTGTCGGATTCCTGTGAGAAACGACAATTGCAATTAACATTCTTCAGAGCAATTACAAACATGATTGTAAAATAGCATTTTATATAAATTTTTAATTTTAGATCAACTAACTCTTCAGCTTCTTTTAATTCTAAGAATTAGAAAAAGATGGAGAGAGCAAGTTGATCGAACCGAGAGATTAAAACAAGTTTAACCGAGATTAATTCTGATTATATTGCCTCATGCCTGTGAAGAAAAAGAATTTAAATTTTATATATTAATTCTTTTTTTTTCTTCCAGTCGACTAATAGATTATTGGTCTATTTGATTAAAAATTTTTCTTCCAGTCGCTAAGTAAATCCGGGGCTCAATGCAGCCGTCAAGTCGACGTCTTTATAGTTTTAAGACACTAGTTGCAGCTCTCAACCGCGCTTTGCATCCCAATATCCGACGATGTTGCATTATGCTAAAAGCGCAAAGTGGGTAAACGCTTCCACTAAATCGCACGTAAACGATGCGGACCCATGAAAATCTCGCGCGAAACGCGCTCGACGTCAGGATCTCGCTAAGCGCGGTATCCGCGCTTCAGGTTCGCCGGATCTCCGGCTAATCCCAGCCCATTCGACACGGAGCGTCATGTGCCCTGTCTTGCTCTGCACCCGGACTTGTTATCTCGCTCGACCTAATCCGCCACGAGAATGTCGTTAAGTCGGATGAAGAGAGGCGTCTTAGCGCGATCGCGCCTCGTCGTATCAACGATCTCACCGACTACATGCTGGCAATATTACGTTATTCCGGTAATAAGACGACGAAGAAGAGGAGCCGTACGACGTAGATTATACGAGCGCACCCGCAAATATCGTCGAGGGAACACAACGGTAACACAGAGTTAACAAGGGCGACTGATCCATCAAAGTCATCTCTCGCGCTCGCGATTTCTCGGTGAAGATTTTCCGCCGAGCTTTCCTCCTTTGGTGTATGCATCTTTTAAGTTTAAGGCGCGCTGAACATATCGTCGAATTTGATTCTCCCTCGATACCCACTACAAGGAATTAAATAAAAGAATAGGGAAGCCGAAGGTGCTCGTTCGATCTTGCAAGGAGATCGAGAACAGGGCACGAACGATATTGTTTCATTATGCAGGAAACGTCGTCGCGCACACAAGGAGCGGCGAATGTGTCCCACGGGAGTGCCGCGAAGAGAGTAATTCTCTACGGAAAACTGTATAAGTGGAAGCTGCCTCTCCGCTTACTTTACGCGCTATACGTTAGACGTGCGTATATTAATAAATCAGCCTTACTTTCAAACTTCATGCGAATTTCGAATGGTGTAAAAATTAATCTCAACAGAATGTTGATGGCAAATTTTCTCGAGACGAATATGTGCTGTTTTCTGATTATTTCGTCAATCGGGGTTGATAATGTATATTAATGCTGTATAATGAGCAGTATTTATACATATACGCGTGTGTAATAAATTTTTTTGTAATAGATATAAAAAAATATTTTTGTGTGTGTGTGTGTGTGTGTGTGTGTGTGTGTGTGTGGATGAATTTTTGTTAGGATAAACAAAACTAAATTACTATTATTAATTATTAAAATAAGCTTGGAAATTAAAATTAATACTATTTATATGCATTTATATAAAAATAATCTATATACTTTGCATGAGATATGTACTTAAAAATTTTATATGCTGCGAATTTTTTAAATTCTAGCGTTCCTCGTGAAATTTTAGCAATTTTATTTAAAAAATTTGCATACTTATTTATTTACTATTTTTTAAATTTTGTTAGAGAAAACTTAAAAGCGTGTTAGAGACAGTTAAATAAATACTACTTTTTTATATATCACACTAAAGATTCATAAATGAAAAATTTAAGGTGATATCGATGGAATATTGATGGAATTTTGACGGGCTGATTTCTTTTTTTGGAATAGAGTGCGATTGAAGCACAATCTAAATATCTGTTAATATAAAACAAGATCGATGTCACCGCTTTTCGATTTGATTCAAGTACAGTGCCGCGTGACGATTATTCCATGTTCCGTTGGGCAAACAGAATCGAGGGTGGATTCCATTCTCGGAAGGATGTCCTCGACAGTCCATTTATCTAGCTTGACCCAACTGGCGTATCCTGAACGAGAATAGAAAAAAAGAGGTTCCGAAATAAACGATTCTCGAAATATTTACCATGCTTTAGAGATTATTGCATTACACTGCACGTAGTGCAAGCGCATGTCATATATATTTATATATGCATTCATAATATTCCTTTTCGATTATAATAAGTAAATATTTTATTTTATATAAATTGTATTATTTATATAAATACAAATATTGTTTATATGTTTATATCTATATATAATAAATATAAATATCTTTACGATTGAAAAAAACAACTAAATTTTAAAAAATTCAATACGCGCATAAATATATAAGTTAAGTAAAAAATATTTTTATTTTTTAAATGCTAATTGGTATTTTAAAGATTATAATATACTGTTTCTTAAGTATAAAAAATGTAATCTTAAATACGGAGATTATTTAGTGACTAAAAAGCTGAAATATTATAATTTTTAAGATAATTTTTTACGATTAAAAAGACAAGATAATATTATATGATGTCATAAAATTCTATCTGAAATGTTTGATTCAGAATTTAGGACACGCTGTGAAAAGTTCGGCTATCTCAAGAGCTAAGAAATACACATTGTATATAAATTCATAGTTTGTTCACCACAGTTTCGATCATGCGATATGCGTGAAACTCTGAATTTCTCCATGCAAGAGTATCTGTACCTCTCCCATAAGACGATATTATACTTTATAATATACTCGTGTTTTCGTTTAACACAGTTTCTAAACTGGACAAGAGATCTATAGCAAGTTCATTACTTTGGGCCGGTAATCTAACTGGGTCACTGATACTTGTTATCCCAAGTTGAAGCCCTCTGCAATTTCAGATAAATACATAGACAACAGTATTATAATAAAATGTTTAATTAGTTTAAAATAACTTTAAAACGATTTATTGAAATATGTATGCACTGCAAATTTGTGCTCAGTTGTGTCATTTATTAAGTCTCGAAACACAATACGAGTAATAAGCACTAACCTTTAAACCACAAGATATTGGTCAATTTCAATCGAATGTAAAAAGAATAATTGATAAAGAGAAGAACAATCTGTAATTTTTTCATAATTTTATCATTTTGAAATATCTCAAGTACATCCTTAAGATAGTTTTGAATGTAAGAACTGACTGATGAATACCGATCTTTAGTGTACAATGCAGCATTAACGAATGTGTAAAATGAGAGCCGAAGTGCAGCGTCCTTCGAGATTTACCTCCTGCGTGGGGATTTCGAAGTAACGCGGGATTTATTGTTGCTAACCGCATGATATTTACGAGCGGTGATATTTATCGTTTTCCGACAAGCGATCGTTGACGAGTGCTGCTTCCTGGGGAACGCGTTCTCCAGGCTCGGCTCGCGAGAGAGATCCCAGTCCGATTTCATCAACGTGAAATTCGCGGGCAGTTGGAAGAACGACATGAATAAAAATCGTACGGTGCTGAATCCGACGCCATCGTCGTCGAAATTAAACACGGATGAGACACGTGCGCATCTATGTATGTGCCTCGACTCTGTTTTTCAAGAATATTTGAAATAAAACCAGGTCGACCAGGTAATTGCAACGAGGTTTCTCATGTTTGATGTTATTTTGGGGCAAACGCGAATCCGACGCGCGATTCATTAATGAAAGGTTCTATTCATTGTTAGAAACTCATATGATTGAGATTCGGTAGTAAAATCTAGAGAGGCATAGGGTATTATTGTTAGGATTTATAGAATATGATTTAAATTTTAAATTTTAGAATAATGTTTGCAAGTTTGTATATGCATAAATTCCTGATCTTCAATTCCTAACTCTGAACTTTAAACTGCTAATTGTTATGTTTCAACTTTCAATTTTTATAGCCGCAAACTTTCAACTCTCAAATCTCAGCTAGAGGTATAAATATAGCATTTAATTATAGGAAATGTATAAAAGTTTGTGAAATTTAAAAATATATCCTCCAGCAGAATAAATGATTTATATGAACATTTATATGTACATATTATCTTTTTATTATTATTAACGGATTTATATACTTTATTCTTTTTGTTAAAATCCAAATATATTGATGGTGTCCAAATGTGTAACCTGAAAACGTCCAAATGAGTGATGAATAAAATGTACGTATATCACAATCAATTTGTTGTTTCATTTAAACACAAAATATATATATAGAAAAAAGGTATCACGAACAAAATAACTTGCTTTGTGCAAGAAGTATTTTATACATATTTTTCATTAATAGGACTTTTACAATAAAGTCTTGTTAATGAAAAATATGCGTAAAATATAATCATTTGCTTTTAACATATATCTCGCCGCAAATTTATAATAAAAACATTACTATTATGTCTTCGAATAATTGATTTTATTCACAATTTTTGCGACATATTAGTCTTTAAATCAAAAGTGCTCTCTAACAGTATTTAGAACATGGTAAATTTTAAAGGTGTTTTTAATAAATAAATATAATTTTATTAATTTTCAGTTAATTTATAGTCTCTAAGAATAAATAATATATAAACAGAGATATTTATATAATTTTTCTAAGAGAGAGATTTTTTTAAGAGAGAGAGAGAGAGAGAGAGAGAGAGAGAGAGAGAGAGAGAGAGAGAGAGGCTGACATTTCGGTTTAAAGATAAGATTGCTTATTAAAAGAAAGAGAAAGAAAGGAGTATCGAATGCTTACTCTGCTTATCAATTATCTTCTAATTTTCCTTTTTGCCTGAAAACACCAAAGTAACGTCAAGCAACACAAAACTTTTTTGAGAAAAAAGTAAATTGTAATTGCTGTAGCAAGTATCAGCAAAGAAAAAACAGGAATTTAGCGCGAAATGAGCGTGAAACTGTGGTGTTTTTCGCAGCTCTGCGATACGAAAAGTCTCTCACTGTTTTCTCTCCTGAAAGTTTTTTCGTTTCCCGAATGGGAAAACCTTATTCCACCTGGTATGGAAGTGTGAACAAACTAACGTGAAAAACCATTATGGATAAACAATAAGCAGAACGTAATTACATAAGTAGAGCTTTTCTTTAACTAAATTAAGCTTTTTTATATTGTAAGTTTTTCTTTAAGTGAAATTAAGCTTTTTTAAAAGCTTTCAGCACAAAAATTCTTTTCTTCAACTTTACGAATAAAATATAGTATGTTAGATAACGTATACTATTAATAAACAGATAAAAATGTATTATTAATAAAATTAAAAATTAATAAATTTATTGTTGAATAAGATATTTGAAATATGAATTGCGTATTTTTTTATGTGGAAATTATTAGAAAAATATTATTTTTTATTAATTAATACTGTTACGCTAGTAACACAGTAAAGAAACAGTGAAGTACATATAGGGTAAGTCGAGTGAAGATGCCATAGTTAACTTTGGATCGCGATATATTTTTTACCGTTATCGATACATAAAAGAATATAGAACCAATGAAAAGTTTGATTAGTTTTATTTATTATGGTTTAGTTACATATATGTATCTCATAAGACTTTTACGTCGTAGTAAAAAAATAAAAACCTTATAAAGTGGTATCTTACCCAACCTATTGGGTAAGATGCCACAAGATCTGGAATAAGATGCCCTAACATCGCAACTAAATAAAACATAATATATGATTTGTAAGAATAAAAATTTTTATCAACAGCTATTCTTCTCAACAATAGAGATTAATTATTCCAAAAATAAAGAATTATTTTTTTCTTAAAATTAACAATCTTTGAAAATAAACACGAATAGCGAGTGTTATATCATCGCTGGCTTACAAATAAACAAACCGAGCGCGCCACTAATACTATCTAAGCATAAACATGGGAATTAACAAATGGCATCTTATACCCCAACACAACTAGAAAAAATATTATCAGAAATTTCTATATTAAAAACATGTGCTCTCAAAAATCATATAAGAGGTTAAAAAATTCTCTTGATACTTCAATGTAATTCACTGCGTATTTGTGAAATAAAGTCTACAAAAAATTAATGTAAATTCTAAATTTCGTATAAAATGTTAACAGAACAGTACTTTTTCAACTTACCTCGATAAATTCACAATCTTTGAAAATAAACACAAATAGCGAGTGTTATATCGTCACTGGCTTACAAATGAACAAACTGAGCGCGCCACTAATGCTATCGCTATCTAAGGATAAACATGGAAAATATTTACAAATGGCATCTTACCCCGACTTACCCTAATATAACAAATTTATAAGAAAATATAGATATTTTACATTGAAAAGATAAAGTAATTGATGTCATTTAACGTTATTTTGTTATTGTTATAAATTATACACAAAACCTGTACGAAGAAATATTCATTTCAATCAGCAAGGATTGATTTGTTAATTATCAATGATATACAAGATTTTCCGTGAGGATAGACATGCAAATCTGAATTTAATAAAAGTTATAATTTTCTCTTCTTAATTAAATGAATTATTAAATTTCACATAAAGCTGTATATTGAAAATGTTTAAATAAAGTCACGGTTCATTTGATTTTCGCGCATTTTTTAAAAATACGTAACGGTGAACGAAGAATTAATGAAATATCATAAATATTTAACATATTTTTAGAAAGAAAGGCGAGACATTTAATTCGATAAAATTAAAAATTTTTCATTTAATTGAAAATTATCAACAAACGTTTCAATGTTTAATCTTTGTTATTAAAGACATTTAATATTCGTTATTTTCAAAAAGCAACTGGAAATACATGAGAGAATTGATTTCGGTTAGCGATGAGAGCGCGTTTCACGCACACGTAATTCGCCGTGCAAAATGGGATCCGTTTCTGCAAACCGAGAATTACATTTGTTAATTACAACCCGCCGCGCATGTTATACTTGTTGGTTTGTTGATTATCGGCGACACGTGTCGACTCCGTAATTTATGTTATTCGCGTCGGCATTTTATGCAGCAGGCGTGTCTTCGGGTTCAACGGAGGTGGCGAATAATGCCGGAAAATTAGGAGGGAAGGAAGTGGTGTTTAATAGTTTCCGACACAAATTGATTCCCGCTAATTGCGGAACATAGCACGAGCGCCACATAACTCTCTCTTTTCCTCTCTGGTTACAAATTACTTTACTCGTAGGATTCCACGACTCTCTTTCATAAACTGCATACCGTTGATGTATTATTTATTATATATCTACAATCTCTCCGTTCACCGTGTGATGAGTTTGTCACCGACGAGGGATTTGTTTTCCAATTCGATGTACACAGGTTGTCACAAATTCTTTATTCTAAAATTCAACAACTTTTCTCTGATTTTCAGATGAAATTTTAGACGTTCCTTGAACTTTCAATAATATTTTGAAATTTTCATCCTGATTTGGAAACCATTAAATATTTTGTAGAGAAATTAATGTATCGCATGTTGCATCAACATATTGGTCAGTATGTCAGGTTATATAAATGTAATGCCTTTTCCAGCAGGCGTTACATATATAAAATTGATTGATTACATTTATAAAATTGATCGATCGCGCGATTACATTTTATAAACGTTTGCTAGTGAAGGTACATGTTATAAAATAACCACACTGATCAATCTGTTGATGCAATACGCGATACACTGAAAAAAAATTGGATTTTAATAAATATGTGTTTGAATATCAAATATTTGTTTAAATATTTATTAAATGTAAATATATATTTATTTGATACAAAAATCATTAATCTGATTTAATTATTATTTTTCTTTATTGAGTAAATATTTATTTGGTGTGTGTAAGTTTATGTTTACTTAAGAGTACTATTCAAAGAAATATATGTATTAAGATTTAATAAATTTTTTTTCAATATGTAATAAACTTCTTTCAAGTCAAGGATTTTAATTTTCCAGAAAATTTTGTAAAATTTTTTTATTTTTTCCTGATTTTCCCGAGCATTTTTAATTTCCCTGACAAGTCCCTGATTTTCCTAATTTTGTGACAATCCTGAGTATATAATAGTAAAAAGTTTGATTATTATTTTGTTACATAATAGGTAACAATAATTATTTCGATTATTTTCTGCGGTTTTTTTATTCATTTAGTCAATTATTCTCATTTATTCAAATTATTATCTTCTTTTTCCACTGAGAGAAAAATTTTTGGTATTTATGACTATAATTATATGTTACCATAATTATGATTATTACTGCTATAATGTTAGTAATAAGGACTAGAATTTCTTTTTAATGGACATTTTCATTTAAATGTTGTATTTTCCTTTTACGTAACGCTTATTAAAAATAAGAAGTTAATTAAAGAATAGGATTTTGTACTTTCATTCTCCAAGCTTGCCTTCTGAATTACTTTAGTTTTCTACGTTAAATTACAGCCAGACGTCGCGTCTCATTTCTCTCTGAGAAAAGCTTCAGCTACGAATTCATCGTGAAAGCTGTAAGTTACAGCGAGGAGGTCGGCTGCGCGTTTCCTCTTTCCGCGTCGCGCTAAAATAATCAATTTCTTTGTTTAGAATTTCTATAGACTGACGTCAGACGCAAACGCCGCGTGTCAAGTGCGTATGTGTGTATGTGTGCGTGCGTGTGTGTGCGTGCGTGCATGTATATTACCATATGGAAGGCGAAACATCGGGGAAGAGAGATTCGCGGCGTTGCGCGGGTGCAGCTGGTCCGTTAAATTTTATCAGGATACTCGCATTCATGGGTCGCTGACCTCGGCATTGTCCACGCCACCGCGACTTAATATACGGCGACGAAGTATTAAATTTCGTACCACACACGATATTTCACAAACTCGGTCTCTTAGCGCTTTAGAAAGGAGTGAACAATGTGAGCAATAATACAGTATTTTTTTTTCGACTGTCAAGTAAATCAATAAGCCTGAAGAAAATCAGGAACACTCATTTTGTTACCAAAGAAAATTCGCACGTATAACATTATACATAAAACATAATGAAATATTGTATATATAGTGAGAGCAAAAAGTATTCGTAGAAGGAAATTTGTTATAAAAAAAGTCTTATTTGTAGAAAATAAACATTAATTAGCAATTTTATACAATAAATACATTCTGTTCTAACATAAACAAATAAGCAAGTATTCTTGATTTTAGAAGGTAAATTTCTCATATATGTACGAATACTTTTCGAGCATTCAAACAATACAATTTTTAATTTTCGCTTATTTTTCAGATGATAATATTTTGTATAATTAATACACATCTCTTTTTGGTATATATCATTTTAATAAACATACAGTCTATTTTATTCTGTATGAATAAATTGTTAATTATCCAACAAGAAATGATCAATTAAACGTCGAATCGACGTTAAATTAATGTTGAAATCATCGTATTTATATCGATACGACATCAATTCGATGATTTATTTCTCGCTGGATAATATTTACTTTTTGAAAATAAAGTTTTTTTAAAAAATATTTGTTCTGTACAAATACTTTTTGCACTCACTGTATGTTATTGCACGCTACAGAATAAAATTATAGTATCAAGAAGAAAATTTTAAAAAATTAAGAAACAATAAGATTAAAATAAATAGAGGAAAGTCGCTGATACTGACATAGGTCTCCTAAAGAAACACCCCTTGTTTCTTGAAAACTAATTATTGCACTTTATTAATCTGATTTTTTTTTGAGATAATTAAAAAAGTAAAAACTTATTAAACTATAATATATATTTATAAGTGACACGCGGCGTTTGCGTCTGACTAAAAGTAATCGTGTACTTATATGGGAAAATTAAAAAAAAAACTATGTTACATTAGTATCCTACAGAACAGTACAAAGTATGCATATAAATAACAAAAAACATTTTATATCAAAAAGATTCTAGAAAATTTTATATACATTCACTTGTAGATATTTTATACAGATAGCTCCTGTGAAAGAAAAAGAACAGAAATATGTGGCATTACTACCTACTGTGTTAGTTTTGAGGTCCATTTTGTCAGACATTCATTTTTGCTTATCGTACGAAAAAGTTAATTATTCCAAAATTGCAACTAGTATTATAAAAACTATATTATCTAATAAAAGGCACTTATTTCTAGTTTATATTTATATTTTTAAAGCTTTAGTTTTAGCTTTTGTTTAAAAAATATTGTTTAAAAATACAGTGATGTACCGGTATCAGTGATCTTCCTTTCATAATTGCTAGAAAAATTGTTTTTTCAAAAATTTCATAAACAACTTTGATTATTTTGATGAAACTTTGTATATTTTTTATCAAAATAACTCGAATGGTTTTCAAAATCTTCCCTTTGACGTTCTCCTTGTATTTTTAAATCTAAGTCATTTTGGACATATGGTCGTATGAAGTTTTTGTTTTGAACTTGTGTGTGGAATCACGTCTTAAAATCTTTTATGCCCATTTCTACCAATGTAGATTAACTTTGATTTCGGTTCAACTAACTTTTCATCTTTTTCTAGGTCTAATAATTAGAAAAAGATGAAGAGTTAGTTGAACCAGACATAGTTTTTAATATCCTCTGTTTCCTCAAAAAGTCTGGCAATTTTACTCAGGATCAGGACGGTTCATAACTCTGTTCCCGACGGCTTCTTTGGGATGATAATCGCCAGCCAAGCTCGTTTGTGACGTGCAGAATAGCGATAGAAGTGGCGAGTGGCACAGGGATGGTTACTGAAAGCCTCGACGGGTCGCATTGTTTATAATCGCATCCCCCACCCGTTATATTAAATTCGTCCCTTTATGCGGTATCAGCGAACGGTCGGAAAGATTTTCCGGTTGTGCAATTTATCCGCGTATAATGCGCTCGAGCCGCCGTGTCGCGCCACGCGTGTTCCATTCCCACCCTCTAGGATTATACACGTTAAGGATAGGTTGTGTGGCGGTTAAGGGCGAATGAGCGCTTAAAACAGGACGTGAGCAGTTATAAGTATAGGGTAGACATACTGGCGCGGCCAGTGATTCGGGATAAAGACTTCTAATCCCAAAATAACGTCCGGTTCACAGATAACTATTCTTTATGAGGGTGTTTTCAGAAGATGGTACCTTCTCTGAATGCTGAATGAGTAAACTGCGTTCGAAAAGATCATCGTGAGAATGCTTAAAGCTTTGTAATGACAAAATAATCAAGGAGATGCAGACAAAGATGAGTGAATGTTATTACGGGAAAGTGAGCTTGGATATATTTTCTACGTAAACGTTCAGATAAAAAACCAAGTATAAATATACAGATCTATTGTTAAATAAAATATCTACGATTTATACTGGTTGTAAAAGAAAAGTGTGAGCATTTCAAGAATAAAATTCCGATCTGCTTTTTCTCTCTGAGATCTTCAAAATATTTATATATCGGAATATGTGCACAGAAAGAACGGTTTTGCTACAGTATCTAAAAATTTAGCTGACTATTAAAGTTAAAGACTATTAAAATAATTATGTAGAATTATGATTATTAGCGCAATATAATAATTTACGTATCACAAAGTGTTAATGACAATACTACAAAAATTTTCAATATTTTAACTACAAATTTACGTGTCCTATATATCTATTTTGATGCTCCAAACAAAATTATTTTCAGATCTGTCTCTAGTTAAATTTTTAGAAACTTCAGTAAAATCGTTCTGGTAGAGAATAGAGAACATTTTATCAAGGAAAAAGAAGTAATACTCTTTTTTTTTCATTTTCAGTATAATAAAAATAAAAGAGAGTTCCTTGCAACTATGCAACGTATACAAAAATGTAATTAGGCTCAGGTATTTGGAAACGAGCGCACGTGAGTTTAAGAGTTAAAATTCCAGCGTGCGATTTCTCAACGTCCGAAGGCGGATAAGGGCAGATATGTCAGCTGACTCGACATTCCCGTGAAAATTTTCGGCGATACGTCGTCCGGGAGTCCCGACCGGGATCGTTTTGAAGGATATTCAGGATGCGGCAGATTCTGCGACGAAGAAAGGAGACTGAGAGAGAGAGAGAGAGAGAGAGAGAGAGAGAGAGAGAGAGAGAGAGAGGAATGAAGAAAGACCGGGGCTGTTGGGAGAGAAGACCGCGTAATTTATTGCAAGCAATATTACCGACGACACGCCGAGGGAGCTAGGGAATGGCAAAAGCCCGTGTCTCTCGTCCTAGAAATGTATTTTATAGCAACCGAAGATGGAGACTCTCGCGCAACGGCGACCCTGCTTACTACTCTCTTTTGGGTCGCCATTGGATTTAAATAAGTCGATGCGAACGTCCTGGTCTTTATTCACCGTTTACAGTCTCTCGATCGCGTTGCTCGTTACCGGATTTATGCAGTGCTTGCAAATGGAAATTTGTGTTACATGCTGGAGTAACGATTTTGTTTTTCTGTTCCTCGCAAAACTGGTTAATATTCGCGTACGCTGTAATACATAACAAAATATTAAAATATCAACATTTTCAATAATAACTACATGTATGCATAGTTATTATATAGTACTAAAAAGTACTATCAAAATTTGATATTCTGATATAATAAAAAAATAAAGAAAAATTATAACTGTGTTTCGTAACATAAATAATATACTCATTTCGTAGAATAAATATAAATTTTGTAGATATAAAATTTTTTGTTTTCTTTTCTGATTAATTTTTCATAAATGTAAACTGCTATGTAAGTGAAGTTTCCTTTTCTCTTAATTAAAAAAGTTAATTTAATTTCTTTCCTTAATTTCTGTCCTTAATTATTATATTAATTTTTATCATGTCTTATAATTATGTTATACAATACAATATATACAGTTACGAAACTAATTGTCCGAATATTGCGCTATTATATCAATTTCTTCAAACTGTTCCCGAGTGTTAAAAATGGTGGTTTTATTCATTTATTACGACACTGACAGTTTATTTAGATTTGGACAACCAATTGTGAAACTATCAGTTGTAATATGCGTGAAAGGAACCACAATTAACTGGATAATAGTTTGAAGAAATTATCAATATAGTGGTGCACTTGTGTGGACAATTATTTTTGTGATTGTATGTACAGAATCCGATTTATGAATATTTTTAGCAATATATGCAATTCAAGGTTAACGGTTCATCAAATGATCATCGGGTGGATCAACATTAAATTTAAATAAGTCAGCCAACTCTGCCGAAATGGTTCCGGATAATGGGAAGATAATATAGTGTGCTTTTAATTCGACGATGTATTATTTACTGTGTATTATAGTCTTTTTATTTCTTGTCGTATTATTACGACAAGAATCACTTAAAGGCGCTCAATCATCAGATTCATGTAATTTTATTCGATTCATTTTATTTCAAAATATAAACAGCGACGATCGATAAATGCGACAAGATAATCGTCGAGGAGTAAACGATATAATAATAATGTGTCGTTATTACGGCTCGAATAAAAAAGTAACCAAAATTAAATTTTATTAAATTTTATTGTAAATTCTTAATTTTTATAACTTTGGCTTGAATTTTATATAGAGGAAGGTCACTGATACCGACATACCACTTTATTTTTAGACAATATTTCTTAAACAAAAGGTAAAAATACGACTTCAAAAATATAAATACAAAGTAAAAAGTGTCTTTTATCAGATAATATAAGCAATTTTTATAATACTGTTTACAATTTTGCAATAATTAAGTTTTTTGTAAGTTATGCAAAAATGAGTGTCTGACAAAATGGGCGGCAAAACTGACATAGTAGGCAATAATACCAGCATTCCTATTCTATAAATAAAGATATATCCTATTCTGTAAAGAAAACTAATTTATGAAACTATAAACATTTAAAATGACATAATATTATCAATAATACAGTCACTATTATTTTAATTACGCAATTTGCTAAAGAACACCGTAAGAATTTTCTTCTTGGATTCATAGAATTGGTTTTTAGCTGATTTGATATAGAAATAAGCCACAAATATATGAATTATGAGTTTGTACTTCTTTAATTAGCTAAACAGATCATGATTTTATTAGTATTAATAAAGTGCAATAGTTAGTTTCTGAGAAATAAGGGGGTGTCATTTTAGGAGACCTGTGACAGTTGACAGTATCGGCGATTTTCCTTTATTAAAATAATACATAAACATGATATTTCCTATTACATAACGCAAAAAGAAAAAGGATTCGTTTTACTCCAAAATTGAGGGATAAAATAGATCACCAATTTATTTTTTATTAAATAGATTAATTTTTCATTAGGCTAATTCAGTAAATCATACACTATAAAAGTTATTATAAGTTTCGATATACTTTTTCGTTACAAAATCACAAAATTCGTAATTTTTTGGGACTTTATATGAGAGACAACATTTCTTCGTGCACTCATGATCTGATTCGCCCTGTTATTCAATTTATCTCGATCTACCTCACGTTAGAGTGTAACAATAAAATCTACTACTAATAGATTCTCAAAATTCAAACAAACTTATAACTAGGGCAGGTGAAAGTAAATAACTGCATGGTAATTAGTGCACTATAATTAAAAAGTGTAAAGTAATTATACAATTTCACTACATATGTGATGCAATATTAGATCAAATATTGGGTTATATATACAGTGAAATTGTAAATATATTTTATATTTTATAATTATAGCGTACTAATTACCGCACAGTTATTTACTCTCACTTGCCCTTAGTTATAAGTTTATTGTGTAAATTTTGAGTTTGGATTTTCCATCGAATATTACGTCACATGTGTAGTGAAAAATTGTAAATATACTTTATATTTTATAATTATAACGCACTAATTACCGCAGTTATTTACTTTCACTTGTCTTTAGTTATAAATTTATTGCTATGCTAGTAATTTTACTGATTTTGCAAGCGTGTCAGAGATACTGAGAGACACTGGTTCATCTCGCAGCCGTAATCCTGTACGGTAAATTGAATGGAGTCGAAGTGTCGCACGAGAGTCGCAGAGAAAATCGGAAATCGATGATACTTATACCACGTTGCAGTAATGCCAATCCGATGCGTAATCTATAGGGAGGACTTTTCATAAAGAAAACCCACTAATGCCGCATTTTCAACAATTCGCTCCTCGCTGCACGCTGAATATTGTGGTGATAAAAGAAAGTGTCGTCAATAGTCTTCTTCCGTTTTCTATAACGTTTTCGTTGAAAAAACGTTTCCTGAAAATCGCTCTTTGCGGCGAAATATCGCAGCAACTCCGAAATTTTTAGATACGTGTCTGTAAAATTATTTCCTTCCACGTTATTTACCCCTTTCAACACATCATCGAAATTGGATTAAGAGATATTTCATAAATGTTCTTTCAAAATCAATTTCTGATATAAATAATCTTTCAACTTGTAGTTTACGAGGACTGTAGACTCCAGCATCGATTCCGAAGTCGACTTATATCGTTCTGTATCCGCCAGCATGTCAAGTAAATAAGAAAATGTGATACATGGTTTACACGCGAGCAAGAACGTTTTTAGAAATGGATACGCTGTTCGTCGTTTTGAATCGCTAAATCCCATTTGCCGTTTCGACACTCCATTCATCGTCGCGCTTTACCATCTCGTCCGAATGTCATTCGTCGAATGTTTTCACATCCGTTTCCATTTCGATCTCGTCGCTCTCGCTTTTACCTTAGCTGAGAATTTATGTTTTTCATTAGTAACGCGCATTTTAAAAAATTTAGCTTCCAATAACCCTTCTTTTCAGCACTCAATCGTTTCAGCATTCAATTATGCGATAATTAACACATTAATTAATGTACGTGCCACATAAAATAGTAGCACGTGTCGTTTCAAGAGAAATTTTATTGAAAAGGTAAATTTTGAGGAAGGAGAGAAAAATAATAACCGAGGGCACAAAAAGTTAAATGTATTGTATTGAATAAAATAAACTATTTGCTGACAATAAAGAGTAATTATTAGCAGTAATTAAACATTAAAACAATTGAAACTCGCTTTATCCTCGCGTCAATTTGGCAAAATTTAATTTTACTTTCTCGAAACTTTCAATATGAATACAAACGTACCTTATTATCGCTGTTATTATATAACAATTATACTCTTTTATATTTATGTTCTCACTTAGATTTATATTTGTACAAAATTTATACATATATTTCAATTTGATTTTTTATATTTACCTGGATAGGAATTGTAATAGCAGCTTTGGCTTTTTAATAAAATTTCTTATCTTTTGCATATTTGCATTTCCTCCTTTCTTTCTTTTCATTTAAATCTCGTGTAGGCTGAATAAATTATTATTATTAAATAATATTAAACAAAGAAATTCTTAAAACCGTAAATGTGAATACACGACAAGTAGAGAATAAATATCCCTATTTGTTGCGTATTGTTATTAAATTAAATTTTTAGGATGTCAAAAGCACAAATATGTTTTCGTATTATTTTTTTGTTGATTCGATTATCGATCATTTTCTACTCAAGATTTCATGATCCTTGGACAGTATCTAATAAAAAGAGAGTAAACCAAGCGTATCTGCAAATAAGTTCCGAGGGAAAAGAATGAAATCCTATTTGACGAGAGATAGAAAAAGAGCGTAAGATACGAGATAAGCTGGGACAGCTAGAAATCGGAGGGAAAAAGCTAGATAAAGGCGAATCGATTCTGGTTTACGATAATCACGCGTCAGCTGCTCTTCTCTTCTGTTTTTACATCATTCGCAATTTTTACGCACGTAAAAAATAAAAACGCTCGCCCGTAACAGAATATGTATACGCGCGCACGATCGATCGAGACCAAAACCCAGCGGACGAGTCTTGCATTTGCGAGAAGCAACGAACGCACGTTGCTTTTCTTCTCTTCCTTCTATTCTACAGAATTTATCGCCTCGATTTCTCTCTGTTTTCTCTTTTAATATTTTCCTTCTTTTTCATTGATAATTTCGCATCTGACGCTATTAAATGGTAAATTGTTGTATAAATTATTATGAAGCGCCCAGTAACGTCGAGCTTCTTGTTAAGCTTTCGGGAGCATTGTAAATCTTAACAACTCGAAAGAATTGGAGAGACCTGCGCGTTTAAAGTTTGAAGAAGTCTAAAAGCATCTTGTAAGAGATACAATGAGAAAAATGTGTTTACGTATTGAAGATTGTAAGAGATACAGAGCTCTTTTGCAGAGCACATTTCAGTAACTCGCTTATTGTAAGAATTACGTTATTGTATATAAGAATTCACAATATGGAGCGTATATACGTATTAATCCTAAATTTAATGATATTTATTTTACTGTCTTATTTCGTAAGACTCCGTCTTCCATATATTTCATTCAATTTAGTTTAATTTAATTTCACTTATTGCTTACGAACAAATTTTATACTCGAAAATTACAATAAGAGAATATGAATACGCCAATAGTAAGGCGTTTGTATGTTGTTGAATTATCTTTTGTACGAAATAAAAAATTACACTATATATGCAAAAGTCTTGATTTTGTTGCCATAGCTATTAATTCCATATTTTCTTTTCATCACAATGTAATTTTAAGTTTGCTTCGTCTGGTTTTTCCAAGTTTTAGATTAAACGTAACGGTCAGTCGCAGACAAGCAGAAAAAAGATATGACAAAAAGTACGCGACACGTTTTCTTGTTAAAGTTTCCGCTCCATCTGGCAAGAAACGAGGGCAGAAATCGGGTCGGTGCGAACAAAGTAGCAAACTAATGAAGTGCTATGAACAATACGAGCAATACGTTTACGACAGAAAATGAAATGGCGCACTTGAATAACGTCTAATTCTGGAGGCGATGTGATACGCGGAGTAAGAACCGGCGTAATTACGAGACGAAGTGCAAGGTGCCAGCGATTATTAAAATCTAGCATTATCTCGCGCTGCACATAAAACAGTTGCGTGTAATAATTAGGTCGCAAACGTGAGCTGCAACAAGTAATGCGACTGATATATTATAACAGAAAGTCGTGCACGCAATGCTGCATTTGAATAGCTGTACGTCGCAACTTTAAACTCTCGACATCGTAACTTCTCGTTACTTCTCGTTAAACGTAGAGGCTTTTATTTTCACAATACCAATAATAAATATTTCGACAAGAAATATTAAATCTCTAATTAATATTTCGAGAAGAGAGAGAGATGAAGTTTATTTGAATTTTCGTGAATAATAATTTTAATATTTAATTCAAACACAACTAGTTGACAAAATCTTTTTGTTTTTATACAATATAGAGTTAAAAAATTATTAATAGTTTAAACATTTAGTTGAAAAAACACAAAAAATTCTTTATCGAAATACAGTGGAATACATAAGTGCGAAGTACTTATTTCAAGGAGATGCAAAGCTATGATTAACTGGCAATTTTATAAAAATCCTATGTCAACAGAGATCATTTTCGCGATGATCCCGTTATCAAATCCGGATGAACGAAAAAATCACGGGCATCGACGGAATAATAAGCTATCACGAAGAAGAAGGCTTGAAAGAATCCCGCGGGAGAATTGTGTTCTACGCTTGGATTTGAATAATATCTTTGCATAGCAGGCAGAGTGTTCATATCTCGCGTCTTCCCTCGACGGAAATCTTCAGAATAAATCTTGCATATATACTATCAATACGAGCTAGTTAATTTTCTTCTCGTTATTACGAAATATAGTTATTCTTAACATTATATGAATAATATAGCATTATGTTGATAAAAAAATTTCGCGCCCTTAACACAAAGCAATTTTTTATCCCAATAAAAAATGATTAATATTTCATATTTAATATCACGATAAAGAGAATTTGTAATAGAAATTTGTTTCATGAGAAGAAATATTTCTGAAATATTAATCTCTCTTCCTTTCAAATTAAAATAAAAATATCAGATCAGTAAATAAAATATATGAAACATAAAATTGTTTAAATAAAATGGAAAGAACGTCGGGATCAAAATTGGCGAAAAGTAGGTGAAGCTTATAAACTGTACATTTGTCTGAAACCGTAGACTGCAGAAACGGATGCGCAAATACCTTTTCAAGTCCCATAGTGAAAAACACGCTTTTAAAGATCCGCCCTCGCGAACAGACCGCGGAGTGGCATCACCGTTAATAAACGAGCAAAGACAATGGGGTCCAGGTCGCGTAAGAGCAAAATAAATTGAAGGTATCTCCAGTGCCGCCCCGCTTCCGTTTGGCGGGTCGAGTTTCCTGGGCTGACTGTTCCGTAATTAGTGAGCGTCTAAACAATACTCGAGCCATCCCGGAGGCCACCCTTCGCGCGCGCGCCCACCGCCGCCACCCTTATTCCACGCTTCTCTTAGCGCGAACCGGAATCGCCGATAATTAATTATCCACTCGCGGAGTGTGCGACTGTTGGGATTATTCGCGGCTGCGTCCTTCTTCTTTCACCCTTCTTCGTTCCACCGTTCCTTCGATCCTAATTTCAAGTCGTTTATAAGCAAAATCGTCTTTGTCTCGCTACTTGTATCTTGATGAGATAATGGCTCGTCGCCAAGCAATTCCAGAGGAAACGCGACGAAAAGGACGAATACGAGCAATGACTAAAAAGGCTACCGTATATGTAATATGAGGCGCAAAATTGGCTTGTATTCGTTCTACCATATTATCGCCAGAAATGAGAGAAAAAGGACCACGGTAATAAATTGTTTAATAAAAATCAATTATTCTCTTCTAATAAAAATTACAATTTAGAGAAATTCTATGTTTTGGATGTTGTATGAGATTTTAAGAAAATTTCCATAGTTCTGTATAACGTTATGTTCATAAAATACGCCCTTAATACAAAGCGCTTTTTATCTCGATAAAAAATGATTAATATTTTATATTTAATATCATGATAAAGAGGATCGTAACGGGAATTTGTTTCATAAACCATTGCACGCGTTTGGTATATATAGCGAAATATACCTTAAGTTAAAATTGAAAACGGTCTCTCCGACGTTTCCAGCATCTTTAGCCGCTCTATAAGGTATGGAGTGTACACTTCAAAATTTTGCCATTATGAATGTGATTAAATGTCGAGCGATTAAACGCACGAAGTTGTTGCGTCGCACGAGGGACGGAAGCAACCGCGCTCGTTAGCATGTACTTTGAAAGTCTTTAATTGCGGCCAGAAGCTCGCCGGGCTTGTAAACAATATTTGCCAGGTAAATAAATAGCGATAAATATACGCTGTCTCGCGAGGTCTTGCGCGATAAATGTTGTTACTTAGAGTTCCTCAAGTTTTTAATCCTTTACGAGAAAGAAAAATACATTTTCTCTCGAATTATTTAGGCATGCAAAAATTGTTCTTTTCATACATAATTATCTTTCAATCTTAAATATAATCTCGATTTACAAAATAAAGAAAAAATTTCTTGAAAGAGGATTCTTGCGTTTATTTATATCGTGGCTTTTTTCTAAAAATATATATTGTATATTAAGTTATGAAATATTAAATTAATATTTATTAATTATTATTAATGTAACTAAGAGATAGCTCGTGTGTTAGCTACAAATTCAGAATTTCTCACGTGCGATAGACATCTAAGCGTAACTCACAAAGTTCTTCGGGGTTTCGTGGTCATGACATGCTGCGCTACTTTGATCTTTCACGACAGTGAAGTTTAAAAAAGTTAGTTTACTACGTTAAAAGCTATAAAAATGTTTTACCCGGGCAATTTCCGGGTTCGAAAGAGCAGACAGATCAGACACTCGATGGAAAACCGCAGAATTCCTGTCGATTCTCTTTTGCTGCGAGATACGAAGTTACTATTGGTGGACCAAAGGCCACCTTTATTGATTTCTTTCGTCGATTTCTCGAAGCGTTCGATAACTTCTTCGAAAGCTCGAGGGTACACCCCGAGAGTGCAGCCTTGCAGATTCCGAACGCATACCGCGGATCCGACTTCTCCCTGTAGATTCTGAAGCGTGCTATCTTTCTCCCCTCTCTCCTCTCCCCCCCCCCTCTCTCTCTCTCCCTCTCTCTTCCTCTATCTGTTTCTATCTATCTATCTATCTATCTATTTCTCTTTCTTTCGCTTCTCTTTTCATTTACCCAGCTCTTCCCGACGTCTCAAAGCTTAACGAAATGGAAACAATATTGACTCGTGAATCTAACTAGAGAACTTCGTATCGAAACGATATTGCAGTTTCCAATGAGAACGATTCCTGCTACATCCCTTTATAGATTCCGCGAGATACTTGGACGCAACTACAACGGAAAGCAATTCGTCTTTTACAAAGTTTGGACATAAAGGTGCTTTGATCAAAAGCATCTTTAGGAGATCGCAATAAATTAAACGAATTATATATTCTATAAATATTGTTTATAAATTAAAAGACAAACTTAATTTGTCTATTTGAATATAACATAAGTGTGTGATTGCTGCACTAAAAAAAATATAATCAATTTTAATAAATACTTAGTTGAATACTGCCAACTAAATATTTATTAAATATAACGATATACTTATTTGATACAAGAAATGTTAATTTGATTCAACAATCATTTTTTTTACTGAACAAATATTTATTTATTGTAAATAAATGTTTAGTTGGCAGTATTGAACTAAATATTTATCAAAATTGACTAAATTTTTTTTTTCCGTGTGCTAAAATATTTTAAAAGGCTTGTTTTTAAAATAATTATATTATCAGCAAACACACACAAATATTTCTCTCATATTTTTTGTCGATTATATTAAAATTAAAGACATCCAACGATCTTAATATGAACACAAGGAAAAATAGTTGAGTAAATTTTACCTAAAAATATTCTGACTATTTTTGCAAACTTATGACAAACTCTACTTACTGAAAGTAAAAATATCGGAGATATAAGACAAAAAATACATCATAATTATAGTAAATCTATTCAAATAATTATTACCTTACTGTAAAATAAATCATTCTATTTTAAAGACTGTAAGCATAATCAAGTTCCAAAATTTACTTTACGAAATGTAAAAAGTGTTTTATAATTTGACTATACGACGATCGCTCATTTATCAGAAAAGTAAATTTGACACAAGTGAGTGTCTATCCTTATATGGACCTAATTTCATTTTACTAGAATTCTAGCGCATATTACTTTACAATTTTCTCGGTGAAGCAATTCGCGTTATACAACGACTGTTAAGCTTTAGAGATTGTTTCTCATGAAATTTACGTGAATTCGTATTAGAATATTGCGTATCAAGCGAGTCACAGTTGCGAACGCGACGGTTAGCATCACGTTGCTACGACATTGACGTTCCATGTTCATGTTAATCTGACGTTATTTAATGCCGTTCCTCGCTTGGTCCCGGTAAATATTAATTATTATCGTTGCTACGAAGGCGGGAGCACGAGGATAAACGCCGCTCGTAAGGGCGTTTATCGAACGCGAAGATTGCGACGTCGGATGTACTCGCTGGATCAGAACATCGCGCGATGTCTTCATTTTCATCGTCGATTATCGGTTAATGGTTTGAGAATATCGCCACTTATGTTATCGCTAGTGGAATGAAGGACACTCAATACGAGCCGAATGATATCAACATACGATATTACAGTAGGGAAATTTTCTCTAAAGATACAGTAATACATTTCTGCCAAGTAGCAAGCATAGATAGTTCATAAGAATCACTCATACACAGTTTATAATTCTCTCTCTCTCTCTTCTCTCTTTTTCTTTTCTTTTTTTTTTCTTTCGTAAGGATAAACTTTTTATATTTAAATTCGCATGGAAGAAATATCATGATATCACACATTTTTTTGAGTTGTGAAAAGATCATACTTACAATTAGAAAATATATTTATCATGGTTTATATATATATATATATATATATATATAATATAGATAATTTAAATGCAATTTTGCATCGCGTGGTGAAATGGCTAATGAATACAATGAGCGAATATTGCAATTAATTAATACTAATTATGGCCGCTTTGACACTAATCTTGATAATTCACTGTCGGTGTCGACTGAAATAATGACGTCATAAACTATACCTTTTAAAATAAATGTTCTACTAAAAAAAAATTTACAAAACCTTGTAATACATATTACTTTCAATAGTACTAACTAAATATTTATTTACTGTAAATATTATATTTACTCAATAAAAAAACGATGGCTAAATTAATGATTCTGTACCAAGTAATATACATGTCGCTTCGCGCAGCTTAGCGCCGAGACACTACCAGTGTCTCCAGATTTATATTTAGTAAACACTTCCCAGTAAATAAGAAACGTTTTGAAACATTTTAGTAAGGTTGCAATAACGTTGTAACGTTATTGAAATGTTTCAGAACATTACTGAAATGTTTCTTGCTTAGTGGGTTATTGTTAGTACATCAAATAAATATTTATTAAAATTTAGTAAATTTTTTTCAGCGTACTAAACTTAACTAAACGATTATTCATGTTATACATCTACATTTTATATCTGTTTTTTTTTTAGATCTATAAATCTTAGGTCTATAGATTTTACATACAAATATTTTACAGCTAAATTTTGCATTTTTCTTTGAATATTTTTTTACCTCAGCATGCCGTCGATCTTTTCAGAAAAGATGCTCAATTAGCGACTTCTTGTACTGCCAACCTATGTATAGGATTCTGAGAACGAAAGTCTTCAATAGCACGAACGGGAATTTTTCCGACATTGTTATCGAGACTATTAGTTGGATGTTCGGTTCTTTCTCCGTTCTCAGTCGTGCTATTGTGAGTTTCCGCGGTTGCGGAGGCGGAACATTACCGTCTCGCACTTTTCCGTATTGCACGCCTGCACGGAAGAGCAAATAATTTCCGCTTCTTCTAATTTATCCTTATCTCGCCACCCGCGATCTCACCTTTGCAGGCTCTGATCTCCCTCGCACGCGAAAATACGAAAATAAATGACGTTAGACGACGGAGTTAGGCTTCTCGTCGCCTATTCTCTCTACATGATGTTTATTCTACTACGGGATGTAATAACGAATTTTACATGGAAATTACTCTCTGTAAAGTGCAGGAAGTTTAATTGTTAAGAAATGAATTTTACTGTTTATTACAACAATACTGGAAGAACTTAGCTAATTAAAAAATTGTTATTCTTTGATTTAAATATGTTGACGTAAATTAAACGTAAAGAATATGATTATTAAATTTTTATCATATATTTTTAATTTTATCAATATATCTTAACTCAATGATTTTATAAAATTAACTCGATGATTTTAGAAATAAGAATTGGAAAAATGATTGATCACTTCATAAGGACCACTGCTAAAAGCACACCGTAATCTTTCTAAATACATCTTAATTGTTATTTTCTTTATAATTAGCATTTACTGAAGGTGATTAAAAAGTTAGCTAAAATCATATTTTTAATATATTTTCGATTCGGATAAAGTGCTTTTTATTATTGATTAATTGCACAGGACTTACAAACCTTACAGCGCTAATTTTTATTAATCCATTTTATTTCTTAGATATATTTAGAATTTCTTTTCCTAGGAATTTATTTATCATTGTTAATATTTATCATTTGAAGATTCCAAAAGTAAGTTTAAACAACGCAAAATTTAAGTCTCTTGCCGCTTTATAAGAATTTGATAAATTCATTTTACCATCTTTTGTTTACTTATTTTCTTTCACTATGTTCGTGGCGAATTAAGGCGTAACTAACAAGCCACATGAATAATAACAAGACCTCGCTTACCTCTATCCGGAAAGTCCAGCCCTCCAGACTGAGCAGCTTAAGGGTCGTGTTCCTTGCCAGAGCATGACATAACAGCCTTGAAGGATGATCGTCTAGGGCCAGTCGGGGACTAGACAAGTCTAGTAATTGTAAACAGGGTGCTTCTGTCAAAGCCAACACCAGGGGCATTACATCGGCTGGTCTCGACGCTCCAGCGGCCCTCAAAGCATCCAAATTGCGGGCCTTCCTTACGGTCTCGCCTAAACAGCCGGCATCTAAACCGCCCAGAAGACATTTGGACACGTTCAGAGATCTCAGTTTGCAGTTGGGTTCCCTGAAGCACAAAGCGCAATGTTGTCGATCAGTTGGATTGTATCGTGAACGAGAAAATGAGAAAAACTTTCTTCTCGATCTTTTCCAGCATAGCGTATATCGCAGACGAAAGTTTCGACGCATATAGAAAAATGAACTAAAACTTTAATAATTTAAAGTTTAAAACTTTATAATAAATATTCATGATATATAAATTATAAAGAATGTCACCTATCTATATGTACATATTTTTTCTAAACTCTCGGTGTTACTCTCTCATTTTTATGTAATACAATCTTAAAACAAGATAAAATATAAGAATTTTTTGTAACAAGAACTTTTAAATAAAAGAAATTTAAAAATAAACAAATTTAATACGTTTACTCTTCTTTTGTATAATTTTTGTTATAATAGTTTATTTAATTTTGTTGCTGCTCGTAAAGATATACTTATAATATTTCATACCGAACAATTTAAGTTTGATTTGATACGAGAAATGAGAACTTATCAAATTAGATGAGAGAGAGAGAGAGAAGAAAGATTTAATTGAATCAGCTGATGAGGCAGTAATCATTTAAAACTGATGGTAGGTTTGTCGAATCGGATCACAAACAGGATTTTGTCTTTAAGTAAAAGCGAGAGATGTAAAAATATCTGACGGCAATTTTTGTCTCGGTTCTTATCATCGTCTATCAATCTTATAACAAAGAACACGACCATTCTCATAACAATGACAAGAAACTTTGAATGAAATGCGATTCGAAATGAGAACGGAATCACGAAAAAGTTTAGTCTTTTCTTTTTGCGGACAAAACTTTCGGAATAACTTGGAACAGATTTTTCATCCTGACATTAATCTTTCTTAAAGGGGTAGTTCAAGAAAACAACGATACATCAAAGATATTGCAAAAGCCTAAATTTTCAGAATTAAATATTTTTGTCAAATTGAAATCGTGATTAATGGTTCTATTTATTAAAAAATAATTGAGGTCTGATTTTTTTTTTATTTATCCTCATTTTAATTTTATCGAGTCATTTAATTTTAAGTTAACTACTTAATTAGTTTCTTAATTAAATTTCTCATTAAAATACAGCTTTATTGAAGTTGAGGGGAAAATGTTCACGCACAAGTATGTGCAAGTACATCACCGTATCAATCCTCTCTCTAAATTCGGTAATATATTTTCAAAAACTCTCTCTTCTCATTTAGATATGTAATTTCTTAAAAAATAAAATACTTTTTTTTGTTCTAAATTATTCATACCCTTTTTTAAGTTTTCCTCAGAAATATACATATATTTCATTTTATTAACCCTCCGTCGACCATGTGGAATTTTACATTTTCCATCAACAACTTTTGAACTTCAGTGCAAATTTTAATATTATTCCAGACTGCATATAAGAATCTGACAAAATTCCTGTGTACTCATGAAAGCTTCAACAAGTTTTACTTTATAGAAGTCGAATGGTATTTTACTTATTTTTTATAGATTAAAATTTCTTTACCAGAATCAAAATATCGATCATGGTTTACTGATCGGTAGAGTGTTAATAATTCTCCAACGATATATAATTTATTTATATTATTCACAAACTTTACGCACAAAAACTTGCGATATAATTACCTGACCTTTTTTCGACGATTTTCATTTAAAATTAATTTAACGAAATGCTTCACGTGATTTCTACCCACATGCGACTTTCCCAAACGCTCCGTGCAATCTCACGGCGATAGATCGATCAACGTCACGACAATGAAACATAATGAACAAACACGCAGCAGCAGTGTAATGCACATCGGTGCCAGACCGAGCGGCGAGCCGAATTATAGGACGAATAATCGAATCGCGGCGGTAGCCGACACCGTGAGGATTTACGTGCGCGTACGTGCGTTTAATGGGAGCAATTTAAGACGAACGATTCGAAGTACGGGCCAACAGCAGCAACAGCAGCAACAGCAGCAGTAGTAACACTAGCAGCAACCGGCCGGCGGGCTGTATCGCGTCTGGATTTAATAGTATCTACTTCGGTCCATATTTACTGACTGTCTGACTGCTATTGCCACCGCGATACGTACGTACGTTTCGCGATACGTCTGTTACCGTCGCTGCTACGTACGTACGTACGTCTAATGGCGTTGCCTTTAACAGTATCGCGGGCGCGGTAAATTCACTCGAGAGCCGCCGCACCACTCGATGCAGTATCTTTCTCCCCTCGTATATATACAGGGAGAGAACAAAAATACTGTACCCTCCACGGTGAGAATGTACGCGCGCACTCGCGTTGAATTTCTAACAAAAATAAACGTTTCCGCCAGAAGAGAAACGGGGAATGCGCGCGGTGAATATTCCGCCAGTGCCAGGTTCGCGTAATAAAGCTACGGATTTCGCGAGCGAGGATACCGAAATTTCTTCGCGTTTTGTGCGGTTTCAACTTAAACTGCTTACCGTGGAAACGATCCTTGACCGATCGTTTTTCTTACAATGAAATCGTCTTGTAAAGTATTACTATATGTCCTTTTAAGTCGCGAGTATTAACTAGATTTAGCTGAAATTTAATTATTTTGTCTTTTTTTTCGAGACAAAATTAGAACGCGATTAGCATAATATATGTTAAGTGCCGAGTTGACAATTAAATTGCAAAGTAAGCTTCTGATTTCTTTCAACAAAAGGAAGAAAGATAATAATGTATAAATAACCCTCGAACCACAAACTGGGTCTTTCGTGTCCATTAAAAATGATCATTTTTGTACTTTAATAAAATCAAAATCTGCTTTTTTCTTCAAAGTTACAATTTTTATATAAAAAATGAATTATTTTCTTTTTCTGGTGCAGAAAGTAATTTACATAATTTTTCTAAACATTTTTTTCCAATGTTTGCATAGCAGGATAATTTAGAGACCTTAAAAAACATGTGTGAATTTTTACAGAATTTTTCGAGCACTTTAAGAGCCTTAATATACGTATAAGTAATGTATAAATAAATGATATATGTATTAGTAATATTAAAACGCGAGATACGAAATTTCCTCTGAAATAAAATGCGAACGATACGTCTCGGGGTTTGCGAGTATTATTGCGTCTCATTTAATTTTCCACAGCTTTAGCGACGAGAAATGCAATCGGTTCTTTAAATCGCGTCGAGGAGAAAAAGCAATTTATAAAAATATAAGTATTTAAAAAACACGCGCTTTTTTACTTTCAATTTATATTTTTCCGATGATACGATCTTACTTGTAAAGAAACATGCGTTACACAAATTACTAAATTAGTTAGAAAAAAATCCTTCCAAACCAAATTGCGTTTTCTCGAATTCGCTGAACATGTAAGTTAAAACTTCAAATTTATATTCGAATTAAACACTAGACTCTTTTTTTTATTCATACTTTAATGAAGCTAATTACGTACGACATAATATATGATATTTTTAAATACATGTAATTCTGCGTTATTACATTTAAAAAGCGTAGAATTTGTGTGAATTCATTGGAATAAATTGAGCGTGCTGGAGGCACTGACTTTATTAATAATTACTCAATAAATATTTCGTGCGTATTAATAATTAATGAATTCATATATTGTAGTAATGTGCAAAGTGAGAGTTGTATTAAGTATTAACGAGCATTATTCATTCAATATCTGTACAATTGGCGTGTATTTATATTTACTTTCCGGTTTATCCAGAAATCGCGTCGGAATCGTGCGACGTGTCGCGGAGCGACGCAACGAGATTTTCGTATCGCACGCGGAAAGAACGTTTACCGCGACCCGGAATCGCGTCGGATAAGCCGCGGGTCGCAATAGAGTCGCAATCGTAAGTCAAACGGCTGCGGTGATATTGTGCTTAAGTTTCGACAGTTTTATCGTCGTGGGGATTTCGCGGCGGGACGCGCAACGCCGTGTCGGAAATCGCGAAATCCGCGCGATTCAAAGGAAAATAGAGCGCGGCGCATTTTTACTGGGGAGTTAAACCTCCACCTTTGCCATCTCGGCTTTATCGCGTCACCTTTTATTGCCACCGTATTCGAAGTCACTCGACTTTACGCTCTTATAAAGAGCGACACCCTTTGTTCGCCGCGGGTTTGCGGTGAGAACAAACATCTTGCAACAATTGCGAGATATATTTATTCGATGACGAAATAATATTACAATTTAACGAGCGTGAACTCGACGTTGTGGAAGTAAGAATTTAACGTTGGTAACTCAGTGTTGGAAAAATCACATAACTTGCGCTCTTCTTTTTTTCATGGCGTTGATAAATATGTCAATTTGGCGAAAGTTTTCGCTGAGAAATTATGGAACGGGTGCCATATTACGTTGGAGTAAAAATATGCGCTTACATATATTTACGTACTTCAGTTTTAATAGCAATAGATTTAAAATTATGGTACGACACAGATTTTGCTGAATTGAACATATGCGACTGACAGGTGTATTATTATGATTAAAAATATTATTCATGTAATTAAAATCTATGCATCAGATGCATTTTTAACATCAACATTGTAAAAAAACTAAATTTTAATAAATATTTGTTGGAATATTTTAAAATAAATATTTACTAAATGTCTAAATGTAAATATTTGATACAAAAACCATTTTTAAAAATTTAATTTAACTATCATTTATTATTGCGTAAATATTTATTTACTGTAAGTTTATGTTTACTTGTTCTACTAAAGTACTATTCAAAGAAATGTATTAAGAGATGTACTAAGATTTAGTAAACTTTTTTTCAGTGTGTATCACATTTTAAATTCTGAATTAAAATAAAATAAAATACCAATATTAAATAAATAATAAATTCTACAAAGAAAGTCAAACATGTAGACTTCATATTCTCTTTCTGGAGAACGATCGGCGAATTTTCGCGGTGCACAAAGTTGCATCGTGAAAGAAAAATAGTGGGTGCTTAACTACGTTATATCCCCAACGTACGTTCTGTGGAATACCCTCCCGCTTACAACTTTGCTTCATCCCTTCCTTCGACAAGTTCCTGCGAGTTGCACCTCCGAGATCTTCGACGATCTCTCGCGGAGCTTGTTAGGTGGTAGTGGAACTCCGTTTATCCGGAGAAATTCGGTAGCTGATATTCCGTATACTCGTCACTAAATTGTTATCACTCCAATTGCTATATTACAATCAATATTATATGAATATATACCGCGTATATATATATGTATATATGTATATATGTGTACACATTAAACGAAATAATTCTAGTAAATTATACATAACTCGTACGTTGTCTGTCATATAATATGCTGTCGCGTGAATACCGCTTTAAACGTATGGAGATATTTGTACACTTGTATTAGTCCAAATAAAACGAACAAATATATGAATTCAAATTTAATCTCTAAATCTAACCCTTCAGCACTCTGTACTGAAGAAAAATGATGTAGGAGCATTATTTTAATTGAAAATAATCTTGTGGATTTATATATATAATAACAGTACTAATGAAACGAATAAAATTTTATTAAAAGAGCATTATATGTGTTTGTTTCGTTAACGGTATTATTGAATTAACAAAATTATTTTCAATTAAAATAATGCTGTTGATATAACAATTTTTTTCATGATGGGTATGATATACCCAACTTTTTTCAATACTTTTTTAATGTTGTTTCATTACTTATTTTTTATAACATTTTTATTAATAAAGATACATACGTTTGGTTGGTACTGTTGTTCTTTGCAGGCGTTTCGATTAAAAAAAATTTTTTACAATAAGTTTATTTTTATGGAAGTTATAAACAATCGAATTGGAATGGATATGCCATACCCAATTATTTCCGTAGTATAAAGAGTTAATTTTCTGAACGTTACAGTTTTGATTAATATTGAACCGATAAATAAAGTTCTAGTGTACATCTTGTCTCATTTAAAATCGGAACTCGAAATATATTATTCCATACAATTTAAAAGAAGAATACTTGAAATTCTATTAATATTATAATCTCTGCGGTATTGGAAAATCCGATAACATCACTTTAAGATGTAAACGCTACCATTTATATTTATCTCACCACGCTGTTTATTTGCGACTGTTATTGGATTATCCAGAGAAAGTGGCGGATGGGCAGAGGCAAATCCGCTTCGTCTTCTCTCAAGGAACGCTAATAAAACGTGCTCGACCGGCTCGCGAAAGTGTTCCAGCCGCCTTTTCAAACCCAAGTGGAAAATTGAAATCTTCTCTCGACGCGCTTCCGCGCGAAGGTAACGGCGCTAATTCGGATAAAAGTCCGCGTCTTGCGAGCGTCTTCCACAATTTTCTTATCAGATGCACTGAAATGGAAACATATATAGAGAGAGAGAGAGAGAGAGAGAGAGAGAGAGAGAGAAAGGATAGAAGATTTTATTTCTTCTGGCCAAAATATTCCTTAAGTCTTATTCTTGCTCAGTCAATCATTTATTATATATAGAATGCCTTTTAACCTTTAGAAATTTAATACTAAAAGAAGATAATTAACTATTTATTTTGAATATTAAAAGCACTGTTATTCAGTGCTTTCAATACTCAGATAAGTAATTAATCACTACTTTTCAATATTAACCTTTAAGTAGATGGTTTAAAGTTACGCAAGTCGGTAGATGGGATCCTTAGAAAATTCTCAAAAAATTTTAATTTCATAGTTATATTTTTTTATCTATTAGTACATTATATTAAATTTACATTAATTATACCTTTATATACCTCTGTAAGATAGAAGAAAAAATAGTGAAGTCTAAGACTTCTGGCCATCTAAGAAATACTTTTTATTTTCCTTTTTCAGAACAAGGTTTTAAAGAAAACTATACCTAGAGTGCTGTGGTCATTCTACCTACCCACTTAAAGGTTAAATTGGTCAGTATTAAAGTGGATTTCTGTAAGGGAAGTACTGTCCAATATTTTTCTGAAAGGAGATATAGAATGTTAAGAATTGAGATCATATGTTTATGGAACCTGCTTTCATAAAATGATCTCAAAAATAAACTTCTGAAATACTGGACAGAAACTTAAGAAACACTTTTATATATATATATATAGCATCTTTTTTATAAAGATGAGTGTTGCTACAACCTCGACTTTTCGCTCGTACAGATAAATTAGGAACAATATACAGAAGACTTGTCGACTTACGTTGGTAACCCATCGGGCTTGCATTGGACAATGAATACAGTTCTGGCTAAAACTTTTTTATCGCGAGTGCCTGACTGGCCTCTCTAATCCCGGGAGTCGTGTCTTTTATCGCGAGTCGTGTTGCGCGCGTGATTTAGGAAGCTCGAGAGAGCTCGACGAAAGTGTAGTGGGGAGAAGATCGTCCGATGGCGATGAAAAACGTCGACGAAACTTGAAACGATGAAAAATTGCCGCCCCGGCCTGGAGAATTCGCGAACTCGCGTTAGCCAGACGAACTTCGCTGGCAAGTCGGCGAAATATCCTCGTCGCTCCCCATCGACGTGATGTATCTTCGTTCGCGAGAATTCTCGAAAATGCCCCGCAAACGTTCCGGTACTTATACCGGAGTCCATACTGATGTTTGAACGTGATATCCTTCGCTGAAGATGATTCGCGAAAAGCAAGGGTGAGAAAAATCGCGGTATCGTTTATTACGAAATTTTTAGAGCGACGATAAATTTAACTTAAATTTTATCCATTGTGCTTATCGCCGAGTCCAATAAGGTTGGATTTATGTTAGTTGAAAACAATTTATTTTCCCTATCTCTCGAACATTTGATATTTCAAAGCAAACAACAGCTTCAATTTAACGTCAAACAAATTGTCGACTCTTAAGTGCATTCGAAATGTCTATCAATTTTCTATTAAACTGTGACGTTATTTTTACGGCTATATACCTCTCCTACAATCAATTATATTCTTGTATCTTTGTATCGGAAATTTTGTTCCTTCTTAAATAAATATATTACGATATAAATATATTATGATAAAAAAAATCATTATCTTCATCCGTAATTATTTCTACTTTACTCAAAAGATTTTTTATTCGTGACATATGCATATTTAAAGACATACAATAAAATTATATGTTTTTTTTTGATTAATACCGATTGAATTGTTTGGTATCCGGCAATAACGGCGAAATAAAAGAAAAGATAGAAAGCATTCAACCTTTCATGAGTCCACTTACGAACGCAATGTCGCAACGCGCATAGAAATTCACGTGAATGACGAACTACAAAGCACCGACAGAGCACAGCCGGCTGGTACCAACCCCTGAAGTATTGTTTCTTCCTTTATGCGTCGAACAATCTCTAAACCGTACACATAACTGTCTCTATTCGTCTACGAATTCTCTGCTTGCATGTTACACTCGAATGTATAGACATTTTATTTTCATTATGTCAAATCTGCGTGACAATGCAAATGATTCGTCTGTTTATGGAAAAAGGTACGAAGCGATGTATTCACAAAAATATAAATATACATGAAGAACGGTTTTGCTGAAGTATTTGAAAATTTATTTAGATTTGAAAATCATTTTGTTATGACTGTCAAAATAATATGGAACTTTCAAACTATTATAATTGCTAGTAGGTTAAATGTTTTCTATTATTTTTTTATTTTACCATTATTGCTGAAAAACAAACAATTCGATATTAATCACGAAAAAATATTTAATTTTATTGTATATTTTCAAATATACGTATTTTAAGTATAAAAAATTTTTTACGTAAAGAATTATAATTATAGATGGGTGAACTTTTTACAGCATTGTTATTAATGCTTAAGCGTTCTACATAATTATTTTGATGATCCAACAAAATTATTTTCAGATCTGTGTCTAACTAAATTTTCAGATGATATGGTAAAATCATTCTTTCCCCGTGTGTCTACATAAATTTATATTTATAACAAGCTCAGTTAATTCTAAAAATTTTTTTTTAATTTGTTGTCAAAACAAAAGTTCGTGGCGTTACTTCATTTGTATGTTATACGGTTTAAAAAAAATTAGCAATTATATTACCTATTCGATAGAACAAGTTTCAGCTTTAAACATCTGTTTTTTAATTGTGGTACGATAATTTTTAATCGAGTTGTGAGCGAAATCAAAATACTCCTTTTGTTTAATCCGTGATAACTTGGTAACAAAAAATCTTAAGAACATAAAAAAATGATTTTATAAGGAAAACTTCAAGCTTTCATGTTAGAAAGTCGAAAACTTTCGCAGGTTTTTTTAGAGCACATGACAAGCTCACAAAATGAGAAAAAAATTGCTCATTTTGTCCAGTTTTTTTTATATGTAAAAATTATTAAACTCACAGAAACTCGAAAGCCATAATAACCTTTCGAAAGTAAAGATTTTAAGCTTTAAAATTCTTTTTTTAATATATAAATGTCATTCATTTTTAACCTGCTGCTTGAATTTTGAAGTTCGTAACGTTACAAACTTTTGTAATATTTATACCACTTTTTTAGTTAAATATATATATTTTAATAGATAAAGCTCGTAGATTTTTTGAAGAGTTTCTTCTTGACTAAAATCCATCACCGATTATGACATGACATTCGGAAAGACCATTTTTCAGAGAAATATCTTTCCGCTCTTCTAGCGAATAAAACGCTCGACAGACGTTGAACATGTTATTCCGAATGATTTGGAATAAAATTCTACAAGAAGAGGGAAAAAGAGAGGAATTGTGATATCTCCTCATATATATATATCAGAAGTTCGCAATCGGATGATCGATAAGTCTCGATCATGCGTTTAACGCGGCCGCAGATTCGAAGAGCGATCGCCGCGATTCGGCGTGACTTGCGAAATTCTGGGGTAAGGGGATGAAATAGTCCGTCGTTATCTCGACGATGGGAATCGATTATGACGGACGATCCACCGCTCGGTTGGCACGTGTATATTTTGACGCTTATGGAAAATCTTGGACAGCGTGCTTATGAAAGATGACGGAACACGCGGGCAGAAAGCAAGATCGATTAGTCGCCCTTTGTCCCGGTTCTCTTTTCCACGAAGGAAAACGCCGATAAACGTCATTTAGACGCACCGCGTGGTACATCGATCTCTTTTAGCCGCGAAATATGACGAGGCAGAACGCTGTTTCTTTGCCGGTTCAGACGAGGTTACGTTAATGGTTGTTAATAGACTTTCCTTACGAGAATTCAGTGATTTTCAGAGAACACAAGTTCGCTTTTTAACGTTTCATTTTTTCGAACTCTCATTTCTGAAAAGGATAAATTATCCCGATCAAACGTAATAAACGAAAAATGCTATAAAAAAAATGTTGGTTTCCATAGTATTTACACAAATACGTGAAAAAATATCACTTACGTAAATAAAAGTAATATAATAAAATTTTTTTACGAAACGCAAAACGTCAACATGTTCCCAATGGAAAAATTCAACAACTGGGTATAGAATAACTTTTTACTTTTTTTTTTAGAGTATATTCACATTTTTGTGTTCGTTGAAATTATAAAGTTATTTTTCATTTTAATGAATCAATGGTCAATTTTCGTTTGTGTAAATGAAACGCGTGCGAAATCGGATTCGAGCCAGATGTAATAAAGCAATTTCGCGCGCAACTGTGTATTTTCAGACACGCGCTTATCGCTCTCAGACAGTATTACAGACTCAATCGAGGGTCCGATGTTCAGAGTAATATTTCTTCGACGTACAACTCGAGCGTTTCTCGCGCTTTTAAAATTTTGACGTTATTTTTCCGCGCGCTCTTAAGTTCAAGTCGGAGCAAAAGTCGACGACGACGATAAAGGCCGGCGCGAGAAATTTAATGGAATACGTTCTCTCGGATACACGTCAGAAAGCGAGTGGAAAGATGCAGATTGTGCCCGTGGAATAATCTCGGAAATATTTTTCCGTCGAGAAGGACTCCAATTTGCCAGTACCCGCGCGACTCGCGTCCGACTCGGCGAAGGCGAGTTTTTAATTAAAAACATCATCTTTACTGTATGCACTTGTCTACGTCTGTTACTCGTACACACATACATCGTGACAAAGTCGCCGTTGGCAAAATTTACCGTATCCTGGAATTCGGTGGAAACACGTCGCTCGTCTAAAAAACACGTCGACGTCACGTAGCTGACGTTTTGTTTGGTCTCGCGCGCTCGATTTATGACGTAGGGACGTTACGGGGGTAACTGCAAATTAGATTCCCGGGGTCGCTTTTACGCTGAACCAAGTCGCCGTTTTGCATTTAATGTCGATAACGAATACAAATCCTCGCGAAATTGCTTGCCAGGTCTATTCAGCGCGGAATGAATGTAACGGGGTAACAGCGTAATTTTCTCGCATGATATTATGCGGCGATAATCTGCAATAATACACGCAAGACGTGGTTCGATTAACCCACAGCTTACCCCTGCGATTATTATCGATACACCATTCGCACGAGTTAATTTTCAGAAACAAACGAATAAATTGTTTTCAATTTCTTTGTTAACGATTTTAACGATTAGATGATAAAGGATCATTCATTAAATGGATGCAGTTATTGGAAACCGCATTTATTTCTCGTTTTAGAAACCAGAGAGCAATGTTTATTTTCATTATTCATACAACGGGAAAAGAGTCTAATTGTATTAATTAGAATTCTGAGTGAAAATAGATAAATAAAAAAATTTTATATAACTGAATCTATTATATCTAGTTGAGATGAACCAGAATTCTAATTGATCAAATCTTCTGAGTCGTTCACTTTTAACTAGAAGTTTTTAAACAGTAAAAAGAATATAAAGAACCGTAGTAATTACATGGAAAATTACGTCCCGGTGAAATGGTTTTCATATTATAATGTAGTTAATAATGTAGTTGATAATGTGAACAAAAGATGTCATATAGAGGCAGATCTAAACTCGTGTATAATCCTATATTAATGGAACTGAGTCCTGATGAAATGATTTTTACATATAATGTTGTTTATAATGTACACAAAGGATGTCATAGACACAAGATTCAATAATGGATAATTTTTTACTTATGTATCAAAGATGTAAAACTTGTGTTCTGTAAGCACCTTTGATATATCATAGTTCAAAAACTATCCATTATTGAACTTTGTATCTATGACATCTTTTGTTCACACATTATATTATATGTGAAAACTCATTCATTTCATCAGGACTCAATTTTCTACATATAATTATTACGGTGTTCTTTCTAAGTGTTTATTATAAATACAAATATAAAAATTAATTTTGTATACAAAAAAAGTTAATCGTTGTTAAAATCTGTCTACCGCATCACAGAGGAAATCTAACTCATTGTTTCCATAGTTGGATACAAGAGTCATACATCAAGAATTAAACTCGTTATGCAGTCTCTCAATGGATAAAAAATGATTGAAATAACTTTGAAAAATAACTTTGGACGATATTATTTTTCGATCGTGATAAACGTGACATTCAGATGATAGCGACAGGCATTTTTCCAACAACGGAATTAATGATCGCTATCTGTCTGACTGATTTGACAATTTATATTGATCGTTGGAAACAAATAGGGTGCTACAGTTATCGCTCGGTGTTACGATTATTCCGATAGAACTTACATTTAACGGGTGTGCGAAAACACTTTCGGCAATCGAGCGAGAACGGGTAATTAACGAAGGGCGGAGTGCAAGTTATTTATTGCGTTCGGAGTCGAATACTCACGCACCGAGTGATCCGACTTGCTACGCCGACTCGCAGGCGCGGAAAAGATCAATGGCCAATGGGGCAGGTGGCAGTAGAACTTTCATTCCCGTCGCGGTCTTAAGTCTTAAGAAATCTTCCTGAGATCCTTACAATACAGTTGGGAGCACCCGTGTCGGTTCGCATCTGCGAAATGTGAGAAATAGATCGACTTTCTCCCGCCGCGACCGGCTGGACTACCGTATTACGCGACACTCCGGCGATTACATGAACAATAAATCATGGGACGCATGTTGTTTTAAATATAATTTATGGTATAGACAGAATTTATGATATAGCGATGTAAGATCTCTAAGAAGCACGGAGGATAAATTAATATCTAATTCCAATTACAATTGTCTTACAATCCCAGATCCTAGTTTCGTTACAATACTTTAAGATTTTAAGATGAAACATAATTGTTTCCCCTTTTCCTAATATTTTAGCAAAAAACTTAAAAAACTTCATGGTTTAAGTTATTAATTAATTTAAATTGATTTAAACATATCTAATGTGATCAATATATTGAACAATTATATAGAAAATCCATAATAACCAGTCTGATTTATAAAAAATATTAATGAAAAAATAAATGTTAAATTAATTAAATTTTTTACATAAAGTAATAAATATATAAATTTCGGAATATTACGTGTATCTGAATTTTATAAAAAAAAAAAGGAATCAAATAATTATGAAAAAATAAATTAATGCAAAATTAGTCAAAAAACACTTTTTATGATCTAATAAACGTAAATTATAATATAGAATATTACACATATCCAAATTTCATGAAAAAGGGAATAATATGTGAGACTCATTCCTGAATAATTTCGCAAATTATTCGGGCGAATCTCGTACAGCTTCGGGCAAACTCCGACAGTAATTACACGAAATATCAGGCTTTTCGCCCGGATAAGCGCATGGCCCGCCGAACTTTCTGAGTTCCTCTCGTCTGGGAAGAACTAAAACTCTCGGGACGATATCTAATGGCCGTCGGCCAGAGTGCTAGCGAATGCATCTCGTTTCTTCATTGCCGGGCCGAGAATGGCGATAGGAGAAGTTGCCCGATTTCTACGACATTGCGGCACGCCGGAGAGAAGGCTGTTGACATAATCGAGGAGATCCAGCAGCTTCCGACCGAAGTTTCTGCCGCCGCCATCCGCGAAGTTCGCATAATTTCGCTAACGAAATATTCCCGCTCATTCGCTTTAATTTCCATAACTCGTTTACTGATCGTTCAAGAAGACCAGAAGAAGTTCGGGGATGCTTTTCGTTCTAATCATCTTTTTCGTCGAGAAGTAATCAAGAAAGACAAGTTATTCAGTCATTTGCTTCAAGGCCGCGAACGTAATAGGCCTTCGTATGTATAAAAGCTCGGAAAGAGAGAGCCGAATTAAACTGCAAAGAGATCATTTTTCTCTCTAAAATCTTTCTTCTTTAAAGAAATGTCATTCTTATTAAGTATTTATAAATATATTGTTTAGATTACGTCGCCTGAAAGAAAGACGTTGTTTCCTTAGTGTACCGATTATTGCGAAGAATATTACTAAGGCCTCGGTAGTCTAATGGCTCAGGACGCTCGTACGGTTTACAAGAGATCCGGGTTCAAGTCCCGGCCGAGGTAATATTTTTCGCAATAAATTTATTAATAGTTTTAATATATTAACATCTTTATAATATATGATACTTGATGGTAGCATCAAATTATTAAAATTGCTTGTCAATTTAATTCGCGATTACTAGAGTAGTTTTAATTGCGTTTATTTAGTCCGGAAAAACAATTCGGAGCGCAGTTAGAAAAAGACTACAATATGGTATATATGCAAGTACATATATAGTATACATTAGTAATTCAAGATTGAATTATTTAAAAGCAACGAAGATCCAGCTCCGACTGTAATAGGCATTTAAATTTCTAATATTGATTGTGTTTCTCACATATACGGTCTAAAAATATAAATATATTATTAAATTTGTTTTCCTTTCTTTTTTCTTGGAAAATTTTCTTCCAAAATTTTATTAAAAAATATCAGTAAAAATTTTACTAAAATTATCAAACGGTGAATTTTTTCGCGATTTTTGCGCGATACGCAAAAGTTTGCGAGAGACGCAATTATTATTTTAAACGTAACGTTTTATCAACACGTGACGGTATCTTGAATATTTTATTCAGTCAGATTACTGCACCAGAATGCATATATACTAGGAATATGTATGGCGCTTGTATTCATTTATGCGTAAAAATATGCATCACGACTGGTCGCCATTCAGTCCCTCTCGACCGTAAAACATTCGATTGTGATGATAATTATGATCGCGTAATGTGTGATTAAGTCGATAACGAAATGTCGCGTATAATTATTAACATTACCGCGTTTAATGTCATTCTACGTGAAATTATTGGATTTTCATGCTGAACTATTAGTACGCATGATAGACGAAGATCGATCAGGATTTATGCTATTAACATTTCGCGATGGCTCCAGATTAAATCTTCCCTTTTCCCTCAAATGATTAGTAGCGTAACTTTGCATATTCGTGTGTTCTAATGAATAATCTTTCACATATAAATTCATGTTAACGCAAAAAATATAAAAGCGCCAACAAATAAATACAAAGAATTAATATCCTATGGACAAAAGAACTGGTGAGTTTACTAAAACGACAACAAAATAATTGCTTCGTATCATGATAAAAAATGTTAACAAAGTAAAAAATATTATTCTTCCATTTATTTAAAATTTTTTATTGTAACAATATTGATTTAATATTTATCAGAAAAATATTTTTTAATTAAATTATTCAAAGATACGTATTTCTTCAAAGAATTTAATTTTTCTGCCATTTCCTTTTTCCTCGATTTCATTAATATACATATAACAATTTATAAAAAATAGAGAAATCATGCATGTCAAAACGAGTCACCTGATAGCATTGAATATCTCGTGGAAGCCAGTGCCCTGATGGCTGGCGACGTCGCACGTGGGTAAGGGATGCAACAAAGGCAGTCGATGACAAAGTACGCTGTCGCTATTTCTTTTGCTACTTCCGTTGCTGTCTCGATCCCGATCATTTTGAGGCAGAGGTCCGTTGCTGTTATTAGGTGCCGGACCCAAACCTAGGCCCAGTGGAAGACGCGGCAGAGTGGCGGGTCGTGTCAAGCTCCCATAAGCCGTTAACGCTCCTCTGGGTAAGGACGAGTAACAGCGATTCAGCGGTAGGGTGCCGAGGGTGCTGGAGGCGCAGCCACTGCTGCCAGATCCAGAACCTGAACCTGAACCTGCCGTGAAATTACCTCATCAAAATAAGGTCGAAATTTTACGATCTTAAGGCTCTAGAATATTAAATGAAAAATGGATCGAGAAATGTTCAACACAAATAAATGAAGAAGACTATATTCAGTCAAGATAAATCTTGAGTCTAGTAATGCTTTATATTTTTTATATTAGCAATTTAATATTATTGATTAATGAGTATTTGTTATATTGAGTGCTTTCCATTTAGTGACACAAGTCAACACAAGTGTTATTCCGTCTTCGTTACTTTCTGAATGTTAAGAAAGATAAAATGATATTTGTGTCGATATGTATAATACCAAATCGAAAGCACCAAATATAACAAATGCTCATTAACATTAGTAATATTAAATTGTTTATCAAATTATTAGATGTCCACACTGTAAAAAAAGAAGAAAAGAGATAAAAAAGAAAAGGAATAAAAAAGATAAGTATAATAATATACGAGTATAGCGGAAATTAAATTATGTTACCTATGAAAGAAACGCAATATGCAAAAGGTAAAAGAAGATTTTCAATGTTCAATATTCGTTGCAGGAATATTCGGAATCAAATATTAAAATGTCGCGCGCAGCGCGATCACATTTTTCTCGTTGCGATTGGTTTAAAGGAAAAGTTAAATAAGTCCGCGTGAAAAACCTTTATGACGCGGGGGTTACGAAAGATGGGCGAGAATAACGCTAAATTGAAAAAGCGAAAGATAGGGTTTATAGAGGGTGATTTGTTCTTTTCTACGAGCGAGCAGCGTGATGACGATACGTAACTTTTTATGAGGTAGATGCCCCACACAATTTCCACTTGTCTTATCGATAGTAACCTTTATTAAAGCGGTATATACGGAATATAAGCGGTGAGTAAATTTGTTTAGAAGCTTCTTTACAGCCGCAAATACACTTCTCGGCCACGGGTAAAATTGAGTAATTCTGTGAGCGCGCAATATCGCCATAGATTCTCTCGACTTCCTTATTTGAGATAAACGAGTTGATTATATATATTTTTGCGCTAAAATATATTTATCATTTTATTATTTTATGTATGTTATATATGTATAAACATATCTAGAAATAATATTTTAATATAAAATTTTTAAGATTTAAAAATTAAATTGTGTTAATAATTAGAAATTTATTTTGCTATTTTCGTTCTTTTTTATTATACACATAATTATTTTATTAAAAAAAACAAAAAAAATTTATTAAACAACAATCAGTAAAATAAGAATAAAATCTTGTAATCTATGTATATAAATATTTTTAAATAAATAATTCAATTATATATTATATTATTTTTATATAATGTTATTTCAAATGATCTGAGAAGAAAGTAGAAGAATAAAAAAAATGTTTGAATATTCTAGAAGAGCAGCGAATTCGGATATCAAATCCCATAAATTTCTCCGTTCTCCAGTTTCATAAAGTGGCACCGATTCTTTTCGCCTCTCGGTGTCGATTTATCGAATCGGAGCGCAGATTTTGGTTACAGAGCGAATTTTATCAGCGTTAAACTCGTAACCGTGCGGTAACGCGTTGTTCTGTAATCGAGCCCGCTATGTAACACGATCAATCAACGACAGGCCACGTAGGACGAGTTATCCGAGTGGGAATACACCGCCACGTACGATAATCGTGCCATCGCGTCCGGTGCATTGCAACGAGCATTTCGTAATTACTAATTAAATTAGGGAATGTTTATCGCTATTTCGAGGACGTTCTGCCATCGCATCCTTTTAGAATTACAGTTGAATGCGACGAGCAGTGGCGCAGAACTAAAAATATTACAATGTTATACACTCTTTTCTTTAATTTTCTTTTTTATTATACTGTTAATCACTATTATATTTCTGTTTCTAAAATATTAGAAATATATATCGAAAAAAATTACTATAATATATTCTGTTATAATACGAAATATACGCATAAAAATGAAAGCAATGAGAAATATGATTTATGTTGCTAAAAGATTAATTGATTAAGAGAAACAAGATATAAAAAGTTCTAAGAAAATAGTTGATAAAATTCTCATAACAAATTCCAATAACGAAAAAATAAATCTGATGTTGAAGATGGCTAGCCAAAACATACACTGTTAGAAATGTTCTTAAATTTCATTAACTTTTAATGTACGTTGGTGAATGAAGTTTAATTTCTCTGTAACTGAAAGGACTATTAATGCACATGTTAATGAGATTTAAGTTTACAGTAACTGAAAAATTAAGTGTAATGAAATTTAATATACTTTTCATTTACGGATATAAATGACATTTAATTAATCGTAATTGAAATAACTATTAATGTACATATTAATGAAATTTAATGTACTTTTACATTTACGAATATTAATAATATTTTAATTAAGCCTAATACTATTAACGCTTAACGTTTAATACGTTTACGTTTCTTACATGTTATTAACGTAAATTACTTTTCAGTTACAGATCTCGTATTTTTCATTATCGTGTAAATTAATTTCTATAATAACGTGTTCATTAATTTCAATACACACGTTCATCACATTTAAGACTACTGTAATTTAGTTTTTATTTACATCATTCATTACATTTAATTTCGTGCATAACCACATGCTTCCTTTACATGTTAATTAAAATTCATTGAGAAATTTCTAACAGTGTATGTTCTATGTTTGAAATCAATAGTTAAACTATTTGGAGTTAATATCATCTGAATGTGAACACGACAAATTAAATATACCAACGTTTCTCGAGAACCTCGCATGTTCACTTCATCAGGGCGAGGAGTGCACTGATACGAAATATTACTTTTAATATAAAATTCAAGCACACTATTACAATCCCAATTCCTGTCAACCTTTATTCTTCTTTATTTCAATTTTAATTACAATAAACAATTAAAGAATCTTAATTGTTTTATAAATTGCTAAAATAGACCCTTTTTCTTTAAAATAAATCTTTATTTCTTTTAACAAATGTAGTTAATACGTTTAAATTTCAACTGTTTTAACCAGTGCTGCTCCTTTTTTATTTTGCCCTCAACAGCTACGACGATACCGCACCGGTAACGTTAACATTGCTCCGGATGTTCAACGAGGGATGTGCTGTATGTACAGTCTAGCTCAAATGTGGATTCCACGGTACGGGATTGAGCGCTGGCTTAAACTCCTTTTTGGACGTGATCTCATCTGGGACGTGTATATCGGTCGGGGAAAATTAGATATACGGGAAAATTCGAGGAAACTGTCTCGCGAGATCCAGGATGAATATTAATTCGTAACGCTCGTCGCGACGTGTCGCTTGATTTCGACGTCCTTCATTTCGACGAGAGTTTCATTCATTAAAGCAATATCCATTCTGGATCAAATTAGCGCATCGCTCATTAAGTTTCTCGATTAATCCTTTTTTTCTCTGCTCAATTTTAGAATCTTTATGTCTTCAGCCTGTTACACCTCGTAATCTGAAGTTTTCGATCCTTAGTTCGTAAAACTTGCGAATTCAATGGGTCTTTGGATCCGTGAACCACCTTTTCGAAACTTGACACTTTTGGACTCTCGAGAAACTCATCGTTAGATCCTTGAGTGCTTAAACTTTCGTTTCTTCAGAACTCCTACGTTTCAGCAAAAACATAAATATACAACAGATGCTCGAAAAATATTCTTCTAATTTCTTTTCATCGACATTTTATTGAAGCAGCAATATATCGAAAGAAAAAATTACGATAATTCCAACTCTTAACACTTTTCGTAAATTCCGTTCGAGAACAATAAACGACAACAGACAGACGATTTAGTCAATTGGATTTCAATGTGCCGTATCGTTTCCGCCTCATTCAAAACTTTCGTTTGTTTTTGGTTACCGTGTGTACGTGTATGTGCAAGACGTGTGTGCTTGGCCCAACCTTCCCCGGATTAATTACATCCCCTCTACTCCGTGACGAGAAAATCGTGTCCACCAGCCAGGAGCAGGGATTTCTGTCTTTGCTCGCACAGGCAGACAGTATATCTCCTCTCTTTCTTTTTCTGTCTCTCCCTCTCTCCTATTCTCTCGTGTATAGTTTCCAGAGAATTTCTAAGTTGAGCTGTTATAATAAGTGTTAACTTTTGTTCATGAACTTCATACAAACTTCTACACACTCTTGAGTATGTGCTTAGACACGCGCGATGCAAATGTGTCGTTCTTTCTCTCATCTTCGTCCTCGTCCTCGTCGTCGTCGTCGTCGTCGTCGTCGTCGTCGTCGTCGTTGTCGAGATTAAATTGATGGACACCGTCGGGACACTGTCGGAGTTTCGCGTAATAGGAAGTTACGTCGTAACTGGGGCATAAAATCGCGTTACGTCATACGATCATTCAGACGATGATTAACCCGACGAGGTAGCGAACTCACGATTTCATTAATAAATCATCAATACTCGTGGCACAAGAGTGATTACGATAATGTTAATTAGTTTGACGTACATATTATGATGCCAAAATATGTCGTGTTGAAGTATCATGATGAAATATTACGTCGTAAATGTATGTAATTTTATTTCATACATTTATAACATGTGAAATTTATTTTAGGTATTTATATAAGCGCAAATAAATATTTCACGTGCTTCTGTTATTTAAAAGGATTGTAATCTGTCGTCTCTTGAAAAATACTGCTTTGAAATATCATTTGTTATTATTATTTTAAAGCAATATCTCGACGATAAATATGTAATAACGCACAAAGCGCAAAAGTAAAAGAGAAATTTTTCCACGGTGAAAGAACTTGTTCTTTGTAAAAAAATTTTGGTATGAGAAAAATGTGTGTTTGATATCGTGCGTTTGAACGCCGACTTGACTTATTATCCGCCAGCATTATAACGCCCTTTCACATCAATTTATTTTATTTGGACGTTTGATGCAGGAAATAAAAAAGAGCGTTCAGTTTCTTTTCATTTTAAGTGTCTCTCGCACTCTTCTCTTTCTCAAGAATAGGTTGTAAAATCACAACCGGAATTAATTAAAACCGAAAATATAAGCCTATGTTTATTTAATCTAAAGTAATTTTAATATAATTAATGCGTATTGCGCGTAATTAATACATTTTAAAATTAATAATTAAGTTTTTAATATTAATGTACTCAAGATAATTTTGCCTCTTTCTGTCAATCAAGTTAATTCATTTTACGAAAAGGTATGGAGAGAGAGAGAGAGAGAGAGAGAGAGAGAGAGAGAGCTAAAAGAGAGGATATTAATTGATTAACGAATAAATTAATTAGCAGAAATCATTTCAATAAAGTTTATTATAAAATTAATTATTTCTATTGTATATAAATACTTGTATGTATATTTATTATTGTTTGTATGCTTAATAATATAGTTTTAATTATTATTTCTGTCATACAAAGTAAAAGAAAGAGATGATAGAAATCTCTTGCTAAAGTCGTATTAGATTCATTAAAATTTGATATCTTTCAATGCTTTCAGATAATGAAAAAGAAAGTTTAATGCAAACCCATTTATTCTCCCTGTCTGAGAGACTCGCGAATGCATAATTCGGTATTAATTATTGTCTCCTTTATGCGAAGGTAGAAATTTCTCGCTACGTTGTATTAAACTTACTCAATCACGGTACAAGGATGTGGAAAGTTTTTGCTCTAAAATGCAACTTGCATATCGTTTATGCTCGTGTCGTGTAAAATTAATTATAATAGAGTCCGATTGGCGGTGGTGACCTAGTTAGGATAATCGGTAACAAGGATTGTCCAATCCTTTCGATGGGAAAAGCAATTTCGATATCGAGCTCATGCTCCCTCCGACATCCAATTTACATTTCATATTCCCTAACATGGCACAAATGCTTTGATAATATAAGCAAGAAATAATCGCTGCTTTATTACCATTTCGAGAAACTCGCTATTTTCTTACGTTAAATTCGAAAACTCGATATCGTTACATATAATATGAAATTGATAAGAAACGTAGCGCAGTGAAAGAGATTGTGAAAATCATAAAACGTTAAATGTTATTTTTTGAATGTGAAGAGCTTTCAAGATTATCTTGCGGATTTATTTTATTCGCTTCAGCACTTTCACAAATTAGCAGTCTCATTTTATGAATCGATTTCTGACGATCTGCTCTATTATTCAGTTGAATTCTACATTCTCATTGAACATAAATTATAATTCTAGATCTTATCCTACCATTTTATTCTCAAGTAGTCATTATTTTCAGATTGAAATTTAACATCTCTTTATACATATGCATATAAATTTAATAGATGATATGAAATGTTTTCCCAAAAATTTTGATAATTAAATATTGTTTTTACATTAAAATCCCTTTTACATGCAATCCTTTTCAATTTTCTATTCAACAGTTAAACGTGACTTCAGTTTTTACGCAATGCAACCGATGGTTTTTTTTAAAGCAATCAGGTAAATTTACGATGCTGCTGTTACGCGTATTGCTTACACCAATGGTCTCGGGACGATTCAATGTTATCCAAGGCGTTTTAGCGTGATTGGATGCCAGTCGACGAGAGATTGTACGCGACGATCGAGAAAACGCGCATTGCAGCGAACGACGATGCAAAGCGATTTCGAGACTTAGAGAAAGAAAAGGGGAGGGAAAATACAACGATTAAAAAGGGATGTCTGAATAAACGTGATCTTTCAGGCGTAACGTTACTCTCTTTTGAGAACGATCGGAACTGATCGAGCAAGCCGCAAGTATTTCAGGAATCCGAAATGCAGGAATGAGAATTTCGAGAGATTATACCATAATTCCCTTTCAGTAAGATCTCTGAGAATTTGAAGAAAATCTGTGGCTTTTATTAAAAGAGACCTACAATTTTTAACTTTATCTTGATATTTCAATGTCAACATTAAGTTTTTGTGAAAAATAGAAATTTTTTCATATTTTCATTTACAAAACAATATTGATATGGAGCTTTTACAGCAGAAAAACTTTAATAAGTTATAATCCTTAATATTTTAAGTACATTTAAGATAATTATAAAGTAATTATGAAGTAAAAATAAACACAAAGTATTATCAGTATCCTCAATGAATACGCATGTTGAACCGTGGTCCATGAGTTTTAACGGAGTTGATAAGTAAACTCGCGCGCACTCTCAATTCCGAGCTAACATAATAATCGTTAATTGCGCAGACTTTACACACGGCTTGAAAGTTGTAATGGCGCTTAGTTTCGTTTAGAGCCATTTGCGCGACCGGGACGTGGCGCCATTAGAAAAACTTTGCGATTTAACACTGCTGCACGGTTGTGATTCTAAACGACGTATTATTTCCCTTTAAAAGCAGATGAGGTCGCAATTGAACTATACAAACCGCTCAAATAAAAAGACTATTAAAGCGCTTGATAAATCAATTTTTTTTAATTATGGAGAAAAATTATAACAGATAATCGGGCCGCAAATGAATAAAACAAGTTCATGAAATATGTGTAATTTAACATACTTAGTATTTTAACATCAAAATTATTTATAAAAAATCAACATATAATTTTATTAATTTAACCGAAAGTTTAATTAATAAAACGCGAGCGTTAGCTCTTTTTTAATTAAACCGGTCTTTTTTTGCTACATATCTATATTGGAATGTAGTAGCGTTTAAGAGAGGAATAAAAATGTGCTTTTTTATTCATTTACCGCGAGAAGTTCGATTACACGATGAGGAACTTTCTATTTATTGTTTTACGAGGACCTTTCAGCTAAGAAAAACATGACCGGGAAAACGCGGACACGATAAAAAGTGATTCCTTCGAGAATCTGCGAGCAATCTTACAGCGCGATGCGGTGCAAAAGTCGCGAGTTTCCTGGCGAGACGTAGTCACTTTAAATCCGATCGATTGGCAATTTCGTGGGAAGAGAGGGTGCGACGAGCTGCTTTTACTTCGTTCGGCGAACCGAGCGACTCTTGTAAACGGATTGGCTTCCCTCAAAGTGTGCATCATCAGTGCTTATAATTCCTCCTCTTTCGAAGCTGCGAATGAACCACCGAGAAGGGAAATCTATTATATCCATATGCACGGCTGCGTATGTGAATATTTATAATACACTCCACGAGCATTGATAATTTACTAGAATATTCTAAAGCTCAATTAGAGCCAGAAATTCTAATGTCGAGATAGTTTTCAAATACAAGCGATCAAGATTAGCTAATTGGTATCATATAAAGTTCGCGTGCCTGTGTAATTGTGCTTATGTGCGAATCAATTTGTCATCGGATATCGATTTCTAGCTTATGATACTGACAACCCCAGAAATTTAATATTGCTGAATTTAATAATGAAAGACAATAGTTAATTATTTATTTTATACATACATTAAAAGTACTGTTCATTGGTTTTAGTATTTCAAATAAATAATTATTACCTTTCAGTAATAAATTGCCCAATATCAGATTTTTATAAGAGAAGTTAATCATTCAAGCAAATTTTACATGCCAATTATTTAACTTTGTTAAAAAAAATTGAATAATTAATATATCGTTCCACTTTAATGAAATTGATAAATTATAGTATTAAACACACCATTTGAAGAAGATAAAATGAATACGTTATAATTCTAAAAATTTTATATAACGTAATAATTATAAATTAATTTAAATTCTAAATTAAACATTTTCTCAGGCAAGATAAGTTGATTATTCAAATCTAAAAAAAATCAATCATTATATTTTCATATATTGCTAATTCTTTGTTCCAATATACCAATTTTTATTTTGTCAGATTATCATTGACTGTCTCGATTGTCATTTTGATTGTTGCAAATACTGTAGGTCTTTAAGTATATAAAACAGTAAATAAATCGAACATTCCAGTTCGTGATCTGCGAGCAAATGGCACTTAAAGCTTCGGAAGGAGCAAAATCCATTTTAGCTTCGCCACAACTTTTGCTCGCGTGGATTTGTCGGCGCGATTCGCAAGTTTCTAATTCCTGAGTCGTGTTAATGGCAAGTATACATTCGCAACAATGTTACTTTTGTTGCGGTCGTATCAATGTGGCTACGAGTAGTTTTCCCGGCTACATGTCACCGTTGTCACTCTTCAGTGAATTGCCGCGGTCGGACCGTTGACAACAATTCAACCATTATGGGATCACATAACCAGAACAGAGCGACGAAATTATTTCGTAAATCTATAAAGGAGGTTCGCTAATTTTTCATTTATTCTTCGAAACGAACACTTCGAACGTTTAATCTCGAACTTGAAAAATGTTTAAAAATACAGAGAAAATATTATATTAGTTTTATTAAAAAATTCTCTATATAACACATGAAAAAAATTACTAAATCTTAATTAAAATTTTATTTCTTTGAATAGTACTAAGTAAATATTTACTTATGGTAAATAAATATTTACTCGATAAAAAATAATAGTTAAATCGAACTAATGGTTTTTATATGAAATAAACATATTTTTATATTTAATAAGTATTTATTTAAAACAATTCAAACACAAATATTTATTAAAACTTAGTTTTTTTTAGTGCATATACCATTAAATAATGAATGCAATAAGTTCAAAAATTTAGTTGTAAAGAAACGTTTCTTAATTTTATTCGTGTGTTTCACACATGCGTGTTATATTAATTTTATATTAAAAAAAAATCGTAATACTCGTATCTAGAATTATTGATTCATCTTTTGTAAATGTATTATAGGTTCTTAAAGAAGAACGCTTAATGATCTCGATACAGTACATAAAGAAAAAGTATATAGAGAAAAAGATATTTCAATTCACAAGGGACAATTGTGACGATAAAGTATAGAATGTGGTTGATATTTTGTAAAAATTCGTGGACGTCAAATGACAATAGGGACCATATGTTACGCTTCGCATCGGTTGGCAAAACGCGCAACTTTGTCGACACGATTCATTGCGAAATATGCATACATGCTTTCGATATATGTATGTACGTAATGTAAATCGAGTCCAGAGGGTTGAATTTTTTAATTAAAAAAATGGTCGCTAAAATGGCTTCACTCACAACTATAGTTCCTATTTAAATATTTTTTTTGTTATGATCTTCTGAATAAAAAAATCTCTGCAAAGCAGAAGTAGCATAAAAATTAATAATTTTATCTAATTATGTAATCATTCAAATATAAATAAATTGCCTATAAGCTTCCGCAATGTAAATTTATACGTATTAATTACCGCAAATACATAGAAGCAATTTATTTATATTTGATTTATTCTTGAAACCACAAGATTATTTTATTTTAATTATATAATTATTATTCATTCAGAATAATTAAATAAATGCATGACAAAATTAAGAAATGTTTCTTAAATAATGTCTGATTTCACCGTTTCTTGACAGGAACTTTAAAATAAAAAGCAATTAAATATTTTTCAATCTGTCTTAAGTAGTTGCAAATACTTTCGGAGTCAAGGAGAACAAAAACACAATCACGAGTCTAATTACGACAAAATATATCATGCCAATATCTAATTTTCATAAAATATCGTGGAATCGCGTCGACGACGGAATCTCGTCGAATGGAGGGACAATAATAGCAAGGTTTTACCCATACTGATGCCAGAGCTGGACGGATCCTCATTCTTGGCGCCCCAGCTGCCAGCCAGGTTGAGTGCCAACAGCGGCCGTTCCTTCAGCAACTCAGCGACCGATGCCAGACCCTCGCATCCGCAGCCTAAATGGGGCAAGTGCAACGCCTGCACTTGAATGCAGTCGCGAAGTGCCTCGCAGACCCGGGACACTTGCTCACCGGACAGATTCATGTCGAGCACCAAACGCGACAGACTGCCAGAGGCGTGACTCAGGCCGCGACAAAGAGCATTCACCACGCACTCCAGTCTGAAATCAATCGCATTAATGGCGGTGTTAATGGGACACTTAGGCATGTTCCTGCATTTTATCATCCAATGCATTATAACGTCAAATTAAACCAATTAAAATAAAATGAAACTTGGACGTTTACAAATCCTTTAAAGTCAGAAATATATGTGTAAAACTCAAAGACATAGAACATGGACTGCGGTATCCGTATCTAAATAAATGTAGTCAATAAAAATGAAAAGGAAGGAGTGTAAAGACAGCCAATCTCTTCTCTTTTTAAGATATTGGTTGAATAGAAAGAGATAAGGACTGACTGTCTTCGTATCCTATTTCTCTCATTTTTATCGACACATAGATGACGCAATCCATGCTCTTCGTCTTCGATAAAATTAATGTTGAGAAACAAAGAATGTCATAAATACAAGGCTCATTAATGGATAGTTTTTGAGCTTTAGTATCAAATGTGTAAGAATTTTGTTGTTCTCACAGAACACCTTTGATACACATCATAATTAAAAAACTATCCATTAAGCTTTTTGCCTATAATATTTTTTATATACCACATTATACTAAATACATTATATGTAATTAACTTATTTTATCAATGGAACATAATTTTCCATATAATAATTAGTATAGAATCTTTGTCCAGTCTCTTTTCACGGGGCTCAGTGAATTAATAATTTTCTTGTTAAATACACATGATGAATTAATTGTCCGTTATAAACTGCAAACATTTTTGGAGCTTCGTGTACAAATTATACATGTAATATCTATTTGCTCCGGAAGCATGGTTAATATTCAGGTTATATAATGTACATTTCGATTTGAATTATGGTAAATGAAACGCGAGCGAAGGGAATTTCGCATCGGTGTTACGTTAGCAATGTGTTATATTCTGATATAGGAATAAAAACTGCAGCGAATCAGAAGCGCCTGACGTGAGGGATGAAGAAAAAGGGATGCGCTTTCGGAGCCGCGCGCGCAAGATGCAACCAAAATTCGGTTGGCGCGGTGAGTTAGCGGTGTGGAAGTTCGGCGGACTCGTCGGCAAATATATTTATGCATATGTAATGCGCATTTCACGCTGTCTATTCGTGGCGTTATTCCTCCAGCGTATCTGGCGTGCGCGTAGATACGCATTATGCAAAGTCCCGACGCTCCTCTGGGGAACGTTAGGCGAAAGCCTGGATTTTCTCGCGCGTGGTAAGCCGACAACGAGCGAGCGGGAGAGAACGCTGGCGTTGCACATCCCGATTACTCTCGGCTCTCGAAAATTGGCCCAAGTCAGTAGTGTAAGTTCTAACTAGCGTTTAGAACTTCTCTCTCTCCGCGAAGATGAGGAGAACAAGAAGGATTCCTTCACACCTTCCTATTATTCAGAGACGACGTGTTATTATGCTCTTCATGTCGTCGCGCGGTCTAATATTAATATAAATTAGTAATAGTAATTTGCAACAACGAACAAATGTTACATATATAATGGAAAATAAATATATAGATAATTAATCAAATAATATAAGATTATAGAGAGTTTTTCAATAGTAAATACACTAATTGGACATATTTAAACTCTTATTATTTCACAAGATATTGTTTAAAATAAAAACTTATGAATAATTTTTTACTTAATTTTTTTGAAAATTTTCATAGTGTTTGGATTCGCAAATTTCCGGATTACACGCGTGTATGAACAAATTCGATATATTTTTCTTTCCATTCTACTTCCTCTCATTTTTTGAGTTTTCTCTCTTTCATATATTCTTTTTCTTTTAATTCTTTTACCATCTGTATTATTCGCTTTTTTCTATACAATCGTTTTTTTTTTATATTTTCTGCTTCTTCCCATTATCTTTTCTTCATCGCTTTCTTTTACTTTGATTTTTGCCTTTCCTTTATAGCGAATTACGTTATTGCGACCGAAGCTTTTCGAAGCTTTCGCGCAGAATTGGCCGTTCCGCCTTCAAAACGTGAGAGAATTGCGGGTGAAGCGCGCAAGCGGCGTATTCGCAAAAAGCGCGGGAGGGACGGCTAATAGTGCAGTTGCGAAAATGGCAGGCAACATTCTCGTAACGTGGATCGTAATATTAATCGAGTATTTGCTCTGGCTTTCGACATCGTCGGAAAGTACGCGGGAAGAATTCGTAAACACCTTAGAAGGCGCATCACAGCAAACGTGATAATCCACCGCATTTCACGCAAAAAGGGAGGAAAAGAGGGAGAACTTCCACGATGCCACTTTGCATGGTAACTGGCTTCAAACAAGCGATAAAATATCGCAAATTTCAAAAATTTCACTCCGTATCTCGTTTGGTTGCCCGAATAAAAAAAAAACAGGCTATAAGATTCTTTAATTTATTAATTTCTCAACAGAGTTAAAAGGAAAGTATAATTTCGGATAACGTTATATATTAAATAGCTGAAAGATTATACAATGTAAATTATTTCCCAAATAATTATTTTAGAAGGAGAGAATAAATTACACTTTACTTTATTGTTGGTTAAGTGTATTTTTTACCATTTTTATTAAACATCTTCTATATATAATCGTTTGAGAAAAATTATAGATTAATCAAAGGATAAAGAATATAAAAATTTGCGAATGTTAAATATCATTATAAGATAAAATACGATAGATACGCAAAGATCGAAGATTGAAGTTGATAAGATCATGTTGTGCTCGATTGTGGCTTTTATCTTGCAGCGTATGATAGCTTCAGTAATATCCGGAAAGAATGAACTCTTTAGGAATATTCAAAGCGACGATGGCCCGATCGATTCGTCCGAATAGAAAAGATAGACAGGAATATTGACTCTCGCGCCATGAGAACAAAAGTGACGGCCTACGTTACGGAAAAGCGATTGAATGAAGCATAAAGGGTTTGGTAAAGGTGGAACTGAAACAAGGAGAACGTTTCGACGCGAAACAATGAGCTGCCGCACATCGTCGAGAGAGTTTCTCCGAGGCAAATGGTAGATGTTCGTCCCCTTTTATTCCTCCGTCTCGCAGTTGCATCGCGGAAAAGATACTACTCTCGTGGAGTTTGAAGAGACTTCGCGAGAGGAGTTGTATATTCGGGTTGGCAGAAAAGACCGATGACGAAAGCAGAGTGAACGAAAGCCCTCAGCTTTTGTGAGCGTAATCGCATTTAGAATCAAATACAATAAGGAGAGAAAGAAGATTCGGAAAATATTTTCCATGTTGTAAATATTTGGAAAATATGATTACCTGATTTACAACTAATTCCTTAAACGCCAATCAGATCTAAGTTATTTGTAATCTAAAATGTTTGGATTGAAGACATCATTTCAAAAGCATTTCGGTTCGATATATCTGGTTTGGTTCAGCAATTAAAAATCTGTTTACATTTTTATGGGAGATGTTAAATTTTTCATGTAAAGAAAGTAGCGAAGTGAAGAATAAAATCGTAATATGTATAACGGCGAAGGGAAAGTCCCCAAGGAAAAGCTCGAGGCAACGGGATAAAACCAGAGGGATTGAGGCTGTGAGATTCAATGAGAGCGCGAAAGGGTAAAAAAGGGGAGATAGTAAGCCCGGTCGCAAGTTAAAGTTCGCGACGTGTCTCGTCGTTTTCTTTAATTTTCCGTTGTGACTCTTTTTCTACTCTTTTCCTGCCTTCGTCTCTTTTTCCACTGAGCTTTCTTTCGAGAACTTGTTATTGCCCGCACTCTTTGCAGAGAGTACATTCTTGTTGTTATGTGCTGTGCGCATTCGTAATGCTCTTCTTTGCCTCGCGCTAAAAACGGGAATTCGCGCCACGCTCAGAATACATAATTCAACAAAAACTATATGTTGTCTGGAAAATAAATTCCCCAATAAAGATAAAAAGGTGTCTCTTGATTTCGAGGTTGAACGAGATTGAATTCTTAAGGGGATGTTGAAGGGACGATCGAACTTGATCGATGTCGACAGTAGACAGACTTTTTTAGTTTTAAATTTAAAATGTCGATAATAATAATATCTTTAATTCATTTCTTACATTATATCGTTTTGTCTCATTCAATTGCATACATCTATCCTTATCTAATATATTGCAGCTAGCAAGATCTAACATCTACTGCTATAAGACACAAATACCGCTGTTTTTCATTTTTATTTTAAGTTTTCGTTAAACATACATATAATTTAAAATTAAATAAAATCTTTTTTTAACTTTTAATCTTAGTTTCATAAACTCAGTATTTTCGTTTTTGTAGTCCGACAGGTGGTGCAACGTCATTTTGTCTCTATAGGAGCTACAGAACTTTTATATTAAAGAAACATTTTATTTCAGGTGATAGCTCTATGAATTAAAAAACGTAAGTTTTTAATTTTTTATTTTAGATTTTAGTTTTTTTAAAATTTCAAAGTCAACTACTCCGTCTCTCCTAATTTTGCGTTTACTTCAATTCAAAAAGAATTTCTGATGCCGTTCAGTCAATTCGGAGATTTTTATACGTCTGTATCGATAATATCGTCACTGCTGCAACCCTTTACGCATAAAAAATCAGATAGTTTTGCGTTCTGTTCACAAAATGGTAATATTTATGTAAAATATAATTAAATACGTTTCATATTAAGTCGTATGTAACAAAACACATACAGATATGTTAAAAATCTAAAAAATAATCTAAACTAAAATAAATAAGATAGATCAAGAACAGAGAAAGAAGAAAATAGAAAAAAATAAGACAATAATAAATTAATTCATAAACCTATTTAGAGAGAACTATTTAAATATAGACATTTTAACTAATATTTTTAAAAATTAATAGACGAGTCAAGTGGCAATTGCGAATAACATATTCTAACAATAATGAATCGGCGGCTTTTCGAATTCCGCACGTTTGCTTCATCTTAAATTCGAGGTCGACACAACGGCAAGTTCATCGGTGAATCGAATATCACGAACCCGCCCGTGGAAATACTTTCTCCGTCTCCTCGGGGACACGGAGAAAAGGAGAATTAAAGCGTCTCGGTAGAATCGAAAAACATAAAGCTTGAAATAGTCGAACGACGCCCAAATGCGTGCTTAAAATGAGAGAAATCGATAAAGTTCTAGTGAAAATACGGTAATGTGAACAAGAAATTAAAATCTACTGCAAAGAACATAAACGAAAAATCTCAAAAAGGTTCAGAAGTACCTTTGCGTGCTATGTAATGCAATTGCATGGATGTTATGCGCGCAGATGCGTAAAATAATCTTATTACGCTCGATGAAGCAGCGGGAAAAATGTAGGAGTACGCAAACGAAAAAAGTTTATGCATGAATCTTCGTCCATGCTGCCGTCCATGATATCAAGTAACTCAGTAGTTTAATTATTGTAATGTAGATAGCACTCGGCACACATTTATAGAGCACGGAAATTCAGCAATGTAAATCTTTCATTCTAGGGAGCCACGAATTATCACTCTTTAATGACGGAAAGAAATTAATATAAAGTGATGATTATTTTTATTTTAATTTATGGAAGATTGACGATAATGACTTTTACCAATTTTTTTCGCGGTACCCAGGCTGTAATTATTACAGTTCTCATTATGAAGCGGTCGTTGAATTTCTCATGGGTTAAAAACCGCAGATCGAGGTGGTCTTTCTCGGCAAAAGTTTTCTCATTCGTGAGCGAGCCAAGCGCGCAAGTATGTGAATGTATATTCGCTCGATTCTCGCAAGGTAAACACGCTTTTTCCACGTCTGCCGTTTCTTCGCTCCCTTCGGGCAAAGACAAATATCCGTGGACCCTTTCGTCGCCCTTCGCTGCGCGACAAAACAAATTTTTCAATTTTGACGTCTCCGTGGGAATCGCGCGAGCCTGATGGAAATTTTGGGGGTGGCCACCGGGCTTAATAGTAAATCCTGATAATATTTATACTATATGTTCACGAGGGTGCAGCCAAAGATCAATATTTAAAAAATTTATGGTTGTTACAATTGTTACAAATATAAGACAATGTATACTGATTATGACGAAAATGTTAATTATAGTGTACGCATCACAAATTCTAGAAAACCTTTTATTTCAAATTTGTAATTTATGCTAAATATAAGTAATTCATTATTTTTTAAATAGAGATTTATTTATGGATTTTTTCTTTTTTACATTGGACGATACAAATCTTGATGTAAGTACAGAGATCTACGTCCATCTATATAAAGATTAAAATTTATTCATTAATTTTGTTCCTTTTATTTGTCTTTCTTCACTGTTAAATTTTATAGGGTCAAATTAACTTAATGTAAGTCGCCACTGCTCCTACTAAATATATCGTTATTTTTAATTAAAATGATAATTAAATTTGACACTATATAATGTTAAATTGATACTGTATAGTGTCATTCAAATATAACCATTGTTTTAGTAAAAAATAACGATATTATTGAGTAGTCACATTAAGTTAATTTGACCCTATAAAATTTAACAGTATTCTTTTACTTTATCTCTCAACGTAGCAATCTAAATATAGATCTCTGTTCGCTCTCTCGTCTTTTGCACTTCTTTTCACGGAAAGAGCAAATATCCTCATTGGCCGTTTGTCCTGGCCAACCTCTATGACCTCTATATGACCGAGCAGACAAGCAGACTTTCTGTAATAACTCTTCGTCGTCGTCGAAGCTATCGATGACGCCATATCGAGCGTCCTTGAGGTGCAATAATGCCGACACGTTCGCTAGTTCTTTATCCTTCGAGCTATTGAGTCACGCAAGTGGATCCACGCGATAAGTCGCCCCGTAAAATAGTCCCGTACTTTTCAATGTAGAAAGTCATCGTTGTGTTTCATTGTTAATTGAAAAGTTCTATGGAACAATAGCGCGAGAACTTTAGGTGAAAGTTCAATCGCGGTCAAATAAAAGATTAGTAAGTAAAAAGAAAAGTAAGTAAAAAGAAGCAGTGAAATGGCAATAAAACTGGTAGTAAAAGAAAAAGGAAAAAAATTAGGAAATATAGAGGGAGTCTCACAACTATCGTGCAATATTTTAATAGCATATTCTGGAGACAAAATAGAATAAAAAATCCTAATATACAGAATTCGCGCGATGAGATTCGTAGTTACACAGACATGTCCATCAATCTATTATCTCTTAGTAAGACGCGTGTCTGTGTAACTACGAGCTTTAGCTCGCAAATTCTAAGTGACATTATCAGTTATATGATCGGTTATTTGATAATTCAAAAACTATTATAACTTCAATATTTTCACAACATTAGAATTTTTTACTCTATCTTCAGAATACGCTATTAAACACTACTGTATGGTGATTATAAGATATCTTATAGAAATAATTAAGCGGATAAGCAAAAAATTCAAGGTAAAAATACTATACGAGCTTCCTGCCAATCTCAGCAATTCAATTATGTGACGGTAAACCCGGTAAACCCGTCTGGCGCGTTGAACATAGTTTATTCTCCTGAAGCGCGCTTAACAGGCAATCTTACTAGTTGTTTGGAACTTGCCATTCTCGGAGAGATCGCGACAAGTGGAAGTTTAGAGTTCGCTTCGGCAAGTGAGTATATCTGTAAAACGACTCACCTATCATGGGCCGCCTCTTCGAGACAAGTGATGACAAGCTCGAAATCGTTGAGCTTCTTTTTACCGAGCACACTCTTTAAATGTCCGGCCAATCGCTGCGCTTCGTCTGCAGGGAACTCCTGTCCCAACAGAGACGTGATCCTGACGAGTTTGACGCTCTCATTGCCGGCGAGCGCATCGAAGAAATCGTCTAGATATCTTGGATCGGATCCACGTTCGACTTGGAACACCACTTCGAGCGCCTCAAGCGTGCAAGCGGGACTGTCGAGGATCCTGGCCCATCCTTCTAGCTCTAGAGGGGACGTGTGCACCAATGGAGCCGGAGGACGTTCGTTGGGCGCGGGCCCGAATCCAGGGCCCGCGCCGACCAGTCGGCAGACCGCTGAGATGTTGCCATCCGACGCGCCGGCTGCCTTCAACAACGAGAACACGGCTCTGGGTGGCACTTCCAGCGGGCATAATTGATTCAGAATCAAGTGGGTCTTGGGACCCAGCAAGCCGGCTAAATGACCGATGATGCCCGAGGGTAGGCCCTCCAATTCACGGCGCAGGATGTTGGCATATTGCGCCACCGAAGTAAGATAGTACGCCGCCAGGAATTCTGCCACTGCCATATGAATAGGCGTGTAAAGATCTGGTTTACGTCTTTGACCGAAGGTCAGTCCCCTCGTGAGAAAACCGAGTCGAGTGACCTCGATGCCTCCACCTCGTGCCCTTAGCTCGGCTTCCGTGTAACAGCATCTGCCCTCTCTTAGGGCAGCCAGGGACACCTTGCCGAAGTCCTCGAGACGCTTCCTACAATGGCCTGGAATCTCCTCGTTATAGGGAATCGGCGGGTCTAAGCTCCTTTTCACGATGCACTTCACCGCTGCTTGCACGAGGGCGCTTGTCTCGGTCGGTAGATTTCCGGAGTCCTGATAAGCAAAATCATGCTCGTGGATCAGGACATTTCTATAGGATTTTCTAGGGCTCTCTACGTTATACGCTGTCTGGATCCAAAAGAGAACCAAAAGATATACCAAGAAAAAAAATTTATAGTCACAATAAGACTGTTGTGTATATATACATAAATAATGTAAAAACAATCACTTAGACATTATTTTAAAAAAATCAGTTTTGTTAAACTATAATAGAAATACATTTATTAAAAATAAATTTACGTAAAAATAATTTATGTAAAAATAAAAATTCATTGCTAAATTTATTTTATCGTTAAAGATAATGCTTCTAGCGCACGTGAGTCTTTAAATAAAATTAATAAAAACTATCTAATATAAATAATTCGATGTTTTATAAATCTAATAAATTTTTTATTTTCGTTACAAGTTTTATACGATCTGTTAATATTTTTCTTTTAAGAAATAAGAGACGTAATTTTCTAATTAAAATTCTTCGCATTGTAACTAGCAGACATCCGATATTTCTAGTTACAAATCCTACCTGATACAAGCAGCAGAGCATGATCCAACCGAGTGGATGCTGGCCGAGTTGCCTGACGGATTGCGGTTGCACATTAAGCGCTTCAAGAAACTCGCAGGCCTTCTCGGCGATGTCGTTGTGAATGAAATAGGCCACGCAGAGCCGCTCAACGTGCGGCCACTCAAGACCGGCTAGATGGATTCTGCGTTGAACCAAGGGTGCGAGGGCGGTTGAGTTACTAGGCGAGCACGTGACCAGGATCCTGGCGTCCGGGAACAATCGTCCTTCTAGGAGATCGGCCGCATCGCCGAGTGATGCTCGGCCGCCCACGCACTCATCGTAACCGTCCAGGACGAAGAGTACGCGGTCCTCCATCAGGTGCAAAGTACGCCATACCTGGGCAACTGCATCGCCCAACGCAGCCGTTCTTGGGAACAATTCTCGCGCCAGGTAATTTAGGACGGGGCTGCCGCGAAGCTCGCGCAGCGGAACAATAAACGCCAAAGCGGGACCGTCGCTCTGTGTCGCCCATTGATGCAGTAGTCGCAAACAGAGAGTTGTCCGGCCGCTTCCGGGGCCACCCTCGATAGCGACGCGTCGCGGCGCCTCGGATACGGTACCGTCGCTCAGCTGGAAATCATAATTTGTTTCATATGAATAACATGTAATAATAAAAGTTAGAAAGATAAGTTTAACATTTCTGGCAAAAAAATATCGATCGCTATGCACTTATCAAAATTTGATTATTATTATTATTATTAATCATTATTATAATCAAAGTATTGTAATTACAATAAGGTATTATAAATCAACATATATTTTGATTATTATAATTAAGATATTATAGTCACGATATATTGATTTAGAATGTAAATTCGTGTAAAATACTTGACCCATCCCTGATCTGTTGATTAAATTAAAAAAAATTGTTTGCCACAATTATTCAAAATTTTCAACAAAAAAATAAATTGGAGCATTTCCCGCAGCGGATGAGAAGAAAACAAACATGTAGCATTAGTGTTTAATTTAAATTTCACATAACAAAACACGACAGCGTTATAAATATATTATGCAGAGTTCGTGTAAAGGAAAAATAAAAAATGCTGTGAATTAACTAAAGCAAACTCGTGACAAGCGTCATTTACGTAGACCACAGAAGACTAGTCGACTAAAGCAGAAATATAAAAAGAGTTAATATAATGAATTATAAAGTAATAGTTTTTTCATATAGCAAAAATTCTTTCCGTTTAATCGATGGTGCGAAAATAAGGGGAAAAAATTTAGTCATTTCTCCGTAATCAACTTCTCGGATTCTTCTTGAATTCCTGATCTCCAGTCAGAGCTAATTAGAATCTAAACATTCTCCGCGAACCTCTAATCTTTTTCAATAAATCAACCGTCATTTGGGATTTTGTAACTTTCAACTTCCTTATCGCCTGTCACACGTGAGATCACAATGTTCAACACTACGTTTTATAATCTGTACAATTAAATAACATGACAAAATGTTTCCCCACAAGAATTGATACGTTTCTTGAACGCTTATCTTTGTGAAGTTGCGAATTTTTCTCAAATTTCGATCCTATTAGGCTCGAATTGAAGTTCTTTTAACACCTCGTGTTATTAAAAAGCTCAAAATTGTTACTAGAATGTTGAAATTTTTTTACAGCATTGCATATTATATGCTTGAATTTTCTACATAATTATTTTGATGGTCCACCAAATTATTTTCAGATCTACATCTACATTTTTAGATATTTTAGTAAAATCGTCCCTTTCGTGTAAATAGTGCAGCATAGTAAACTACTTTATAATTTCATAGTGCTGTTCTGACCGTCCATTCGTTTGACTGTCCGTTTGCAAGATTTTTCAGAAATGGCTTAACTTTTTCCAATTCTGTTACGTTTCGATATTTTTAACAAAGTTTTTTCAAGTTAATTACAGGTTTTTCGCTGCACTATTTCATTGCAAAGGGTTTATTATATTTGTGTATATTTTCACATTACTATATTCGTGTTACCTATATCTGCAGCCTTATTGCAAACAGCTCTTTGCTCTCGATAGTCGTGAAATATCCAGAACTCCGACATGATCTCTAACAACAAATATCGAGCGGAGTAATGCTATCTGTCCACTTGCCACCAATATATAGAACAATCCCTGATAGGACAGTAGTGTATTCGTATTATGCTCGAATAGGAAGCAAAAATATTACGCGTTGTAGTTACAGCATTATGCAAACGATTAGCAGGAGCAGGCGATTAAACCACGTTTGTTTCGCATCGTATAGCGCTGAGGGCAACGCCATTAACCGACGGTTAGATCGCCGTGCCGTCAATGGTGGTGGCGAACGATCGACAATCGATATCGGTAAGCAGTATCTCGATTCTCGTAATCGATAACCGTAATCCGTAGTACGTGGAACACGCAGCGTTTGCCGGTCATTCACTCTGTCAGCGATAATCGATCCGGTCGCGCGCGGCGTACACAATCTGTCGGTCGATGGATAACAGCGCCGGCCATTATACAGGGTACGATTGCAACATCCGGTTATTGGAATATTGGCGGATGAAAAAGAGTACGATACGAGTACATTCATTGTATAGGCGTGCTTTCCAAACAATTTTGAACTGATAAAATATATATTTGATGAAACTTTTATTACATAAAGCATATCTATATCAATACACCTGTATCTATACACCGATGTATGAACGTGTACACGTATGCAGGAGATGTTCAAATATTATCACCAATTCACTGCCTGAGAGAGAGAGAGAGATTTAGAGATTCCTGGTTTAAAATTTGAATACTTTTATTCAAAGAAAATTTGAGTTACTTAATTTAATGTTCTCACTGTCTTCAATGTTAGATATTAGTGTTTGATAAAATATTAAAAGGCCTAGAGGTATATGTACAGAAGGATTGCGATTAATCGTTAGCAGATTAATTGTTCCTTACTACAAAAGTAACAATTCAGAAAATTATGTTTTTAAGAAAAGCGGAAAATCTATTTTTTAATTTAATAAAAAATTATTGACTAATAAATCGACAAAAAGAATACACTCTTAAAAATATAATTAAAAGTCATTTTCATTTCACATGGCAACCTTTAAAAGTTATTCTTTTTCAGATGATTTTGATGTTCTAGAAAATTATAACAAGTTCGGAATAATTCTCATTAAAAATGGAACAACTCAAAAGATCACCAACATAGAAAAAAATAATCATACGGTTAAAGCAAAAAATTATCTAGATACGAAAAATTAGTTAAAATTGATAAATAGTTAGCACTGCGATATTGGATATATATTGTAGCTAATCAATATAGATGACAGAGAGAGAATTTATATCTGAACCATTCGTCAAATTTATCAAGAAAGTCTCTCTGTAACGTTCAATCAGATGACTGTGACTGTGATTCATATTTAGCAATGATTCGTATTTCATTATGAGATCTAAACTTTCTTGCATAAATTGTTATAGAATATCGTGCTATAAATTCCACCCGTATAATACATAATTTTCTATCAAATACAAGAAATAGCGATCATTCTAGCTGGAGCAGCCAAATATTTTTTTTTCGTAAACAGTTTACTTTTATCAGCTAAAATGACTAAATTCAAAATAAAACAATTTCTTCTTTAAACTTCGACCAAAACTATTTTAACTCTAAATCTTAACTCTTTATAAAAGATTTTCATTTTTATTTACAAAAATGACACAACTCAAAATTGCCATGCATTCTTGTAGAAGATATTAATATGATCTCTTTGAAAACCTTAAAAACGACGAAGTGCTATTTGGCCGACGGACACTAAAGTTAAGTTAGTTTACTATTGCTGATTGATAGAATAATCTTTATTTAACTCTCATTCATAGCAATAATTCGAAAATCATATTTTTTAATTGTGTCATTTTTCAAATGGGAGTATATTATCATCTCTTTACTATCAAACTGATATTATCAAATCTTAAACATTTTTTTATTAAGAAAGACGAGTTCAATCGTTCGACTGACGTTCAATTGAAATTAATTGATTCAAGCGTTAACCGAAAGGGATTAACGAAACGTCGATAGCATGACGCGGGTTTTTGATGAGATAATGCAACAACGTAGATGCATGAAGGATCGTAAGCTCGTTACCGGATAATCCGCCGCAGAATAATTCCTGCGTCATACGGGATCTACCTATCAATCCTTTGATAGGACCGCATTTGTTCCGGCCACTTCCAGCCGCAACCAATTTCGAATGCCTAGAAACGAGGAGCAGGCGAGGAAAATATCCCGCGGAAACGACGGATGCGAAGTGCGTCAGCAACGGTCGCGTTGGAAGGATACAGGGCGATAAATCCTTCGTTTCCGAGGAGATTAGAAAGTCTACACGCTCGTAAATATTCTTCGATAAACCGCAATGGGGAGGCATGTTGAAGGCAGACGACATTCATTATTGTATTACGTGAGGAGGGTCAAAGTGGATTATTCAAATATAATTTAATGAAATCGTTGATTTCCTGTAGCAATAGAAAGGCCATTTTTTCAAGATAGCAACGTGTGCTCTTGGAATTTTTATATAAACACTTTTATAGAAACGAATTATTTTCATTTCCTCGACTGCAATTCTAAAAAAAGGAAATCAAATTTAAACAATATTAAGCGAAAAATCGACTATGCGATGAAACATATAAATGAAAGATGCCATATTCGATTAAGGGAGTTTTTTTATAATTTCCAGTTCAAAGCAAGCTGAAGTAGTAAAATAACTTAAAGACAAACGATTTAATATTATTGATGCAAATAAGCATTTTGGAAAATTTTTATTTAGGACAGTGTTTTAAAACCGACAAATAATAGGCGCACAGTTTGCTTAAACTGGAAATTGTACATATAAATTCATACATATTATTAGGCATGGAGAATTGCTTTGACTAAATACGGCATTTTTCACTCGCGTGTAAATAAAATTAAAATTGTATTGTAATTATAGTATCATGTATCACTTAGATATAATGTGAATTATGGAAACTATATATGTATATAATTTCCATGTAATTCTTAATTAATATATATTTAATACATACTATCATATTAAATTATTACATTGCATAATCATTACCTTCGTTAATTATGATGCAACAATAAATACTTATATTAATGCAACATATGTATGTCAGTGCCAATTATTTTCTCTGGTGATCCAATTAGACGCAACAATAAATTCGTGAAGAATGAGTTGAAAACGATAGCAGTACGTCCACAAATCTCAGCGAAAAAGATCGGTACGCGCCGTATTCATGCGATACGCAAGAGATATCGCGCTTCATCCCGCCGCGGGAAATTTAAAGAGACAGTGATACAGGAAGCGAAGGACGTTTCACAGGAGCGATGTGTCTCTTCGCGAGCATATCGTGGAAAGAAACGCGATGGGAAAGATTCGCTGCGGGATCGTGCCAGCCAGGTCGCGACGTTTTCAGATATACGTCCTAGCATATATCGGAAACGGCAGGCAGCGATTGGACGTGCATCGATTCCACATCGGCGAGATCGTCCTCTTTCCTTCCATCGATCTATCATCGATCCGACCGCGCAAACCGACGGAATATACAAACGCGGCGTCGGCTTCTCCGCAGAAAAATCTCTGAAATAATAAAATGCAAACCTAGTAGCTCCTATCCATAACATCGACGCTTTTGATGTAATTTTGTGTATTTTTTACTTTTAGATTACGTGAAATTTATGAGGGTGATATATCCTAGCGCATTTCTCTTCGTTGCTCTCATATCGCGAGACCACATTTATTAGTGATCTCAAATCTCAATTATTCATTTTCCACGCTCTTTTAATTTATCGAAATCGACTGATTTTTTTCCTATTTAAAAAAATATTTTTCATCTATATTTTGCTAAAATTGCTGTATGATGTAGTTTTAGGATTACATAAAGGAGTAAATTTTCGAGTATAATGTCCATTAGCGAACAATGACCGCGTTACTCGATCCTTTATTGCATGCAAATTTATAATAATAAAAATAATCGCACAATGTCGTGAGCGATCGCCATAATCTTTTAACAATATGAAAATCGAATACGATGATTGTATTTTTGTGAAATAAACAAAGTCGACGCTGTGTCGATATTTTTGTTGAAAACTTTGACAAACAGCTCGATTCGAGAGTCTTAATCGTTCGTTTTTTCAAGTATTGATTCCAGCAACCTGGTGAACGGCAACAGGATTTTTCCACGAGATATGTCCAGTTCTCAGGGACTCGTGTGTTGGTTTTACTGGCAATATACACTGATTCTTCATCGGTTTTATCGACGAATACTTCGATAAATTTGAGAACGCATATTCCCGAACGAACAAACCACGTTCTATTTATATAGCGAAAAAAAGATAAAAAATGTTTGCCAAATGATGTAGTTTTAAAATATATATGTAACGTATATATAATCGCCATGCATTTAACGCTTCAAAATTGATTATGTAAAAAAGAAACAATTGCTTGCATTATTTATTAAAATATGGAAAAATCGTGAGATAATGTATTATATATGCGCCATTGTCCATGTAATATCAATTAAAAACTTGATAAAATTTAACACATGATATTACGAAGCTTATATTTAAAAAACTATACTTTATTTTTTAAAAATAACATTACTTTAAAATATATATTTTGTTTATAATAAAAAAAAGTTACTGTATTTATATCGTATTTATCTATATTTTTAAAAACATATTTTATATGAAAAATATTTTATATAGGATAAACTCGGGTATGATGGCCATAGTTTTTTAAAATGTTAAAAACATACATTTATTTCTTATTACTTTTTAACAATATTTGGGATATTACTTTCACTGAAGCTTAAAGTAACAAATACTACCGAAATTAAAGAGAAAATACTTAACACAACTTTAATTTTATCAAAATATTACAAATATGCATTGGCCATCTTATCTGATTTTTAGGGAAAAGATAGCCATGTGTGTGTGTGATATTAAGAAAGATAACCATAGTATTTATAAATAAATAGTGAAAATAAAAGTATTAATTATAGGTCACTTTGCAATTTACGTACTTTTATTGTGTATGTAATGTTGATTAGGGCAGCTTAATTGTAATTTATTAGGCATTATAACAGTTTTTAGCAGACGCGTGCAAAACTTTGTAGATAGTCGAAAGAAAAAATATTGGATAAATATTTATAATATTGTTATTTTTTTTGAATAGTGTACTCATATGAACTACTAAGTAAATATTGATTATCTTTAAGAATATAAAAATGCACTATTTATCAATTATTGAAGAAATTATGGCCTATGGCCATCTTTTCCGAATGGCCATAATACCCTAGTTTACCCTACCAAGTCAACAATTCACATTAAAAGTCATAGAAATCGTACTTGTGAAATAATTTAAGATTTTTTTCAAATATTTTTAAATAAATACTACAATATTACCTAGGTACAATATTATCGAAAAAGGGTTTCTTTTCTGAAGTTTTTGTCTCTTCTTGCGTTTACGTGCACAATCTTTCTTTGCGTCAGTTCTTTAATTTTTGATAGTCGGGAAAATTGGAGTGCATGACGAACCGCAGACGCAAATATATTTGGCGGTTGTAAGGTTCCTAAAGAGTGGTTCTATCTTCGTCCTTTTTCACGGTGGAAACAAATCGGTTTTACGATGCGGATTCATTCCCGTGCCGCCGGTGCGCGTATGTGGTTTCCCAAGCCCGGTCTATGTGCTTGCATCTTCTTTCTTTCCTACATATCCTACATATCCTACGTATGTCCCGACGGTTATGAGGCTCATTTTTCGACGCAAACGTTTCCGGGCGACGTGGCACATTGTCTGCATTTTGTGGCTCTTTACGTTACACAGTCGTGATACGATATATATTTATTGAAAGTAACGAACAAGAGACACGGGTTTTACTAGGAGAAAAAGAATATTAATGACAATGAGTTCATCTAAAATAGCACAAGGAATATTGTTTTTGATCGATTTTTTACTTCAATAACATAATATCATATGTTTTCTCAGATACGTATCTTTTTATTAATTTATACGTAAATAATAAATTAAATAATAAACAGATTAATTAAATAGATTTCATCAATATAAGTAACTAGATTAATAATTAAACAATCATATTTTTTCATAAACTTTAAATTAATTTATATATAGTGGATAAATATTATACAAGATTTTGTATAATATTTGATCATGATTTTGTTAATTTAGTTTTAATTTATTAATATTTATAATTCTGAAAAATTTTCTTGTCGTAATGTAAAACGATCGTTCTATATTTTCATAATCGTTATTTTCATTTGTATAATTATTTTTCATGCACGGAGAAAAATAATTTAGAAATGGATACCTTACAAGACTAGTAAAAATATTCTGACTATTTTTACCGAATTTGTGATAAATTTTATTTGCCTAAAAGTAAAAATATCAGAGATTTAAAATAAAAAGTACATTATGATTATAGTAGTTATTTCAAATGACTATATTATCTTATAGTAAGATAAATTATACTTTCAGTAAAGTAAATTATACTTTTAGTAAATGTAAATCGTACTATTTTCAAGATTGACGAGCACAAACAATTACTCTCAGAACTATTATATTTTACAATGCAGTAAAGTAAATTTTGTCAATGCTAAAGAAAAAATTGTTGTCAATAAAGTAAGAATGATTATCATACGACAATCTCATTTACCAGAAATGTAAATAAAATTTTTTATAAGTATAGGCACGTATAGATACCACACGGAGAAAAATGTACAGTATTATACACTAGAATTCTAGTGTATATAATACTGTACATTTTTCTCCGTGTGGTTAATGCATTATATGTATATTTTCAAAAACTATTGTGTGTTTTGCTCACAATTATAGTATCGATGTAAACGATTTTAAGATTCGATGAAAAGAAATAAAACAAAGTACAGATTTAATTCTCGCGTTCCGGTAGGAATTATCATCGCGGTTGGCTTTTCCATCTGAGACAAAAGAACACGGGCAACAGTTCTTGAGGAAATATTAACGGCTTATCGTTCTGCGACAGAACAATACTTCATTACGCGATGCAGAAGAAGGCCCGATCGATTGGCGTCTCAGCGCCGCGATCAAAATCCCCTTTATCCGAAGAACAAGAGTTAGAGCAACAGAGATATTATCGCCTGGACGTGAATGACCGTTTGCAAGACGTGAGAACCACGCAAGGAGCTTGAAGCACTATTCACCCCTTGGCATTACTCGGTGTGATCGATGTGCTACGTACGTGCACGTGTACATCGAACTCGGATACATTCAACAATTTGTCTGAATTGGATATTATGACTCATCTGAATTTTAGAAGATAAAGTCCACATCTCGATCTTCGCGATTTAATTAGTGCATATGAGCTCATTTTTAAGCGACAATTTGTTATACATTTTATATATACTATTTTATTTAAAACATTAAGATAATTTGAGATTTTGTTTGATTTCAATAATAATTTATTAAATAAACTCTCCTTAATAAGACAGAATAGGAGAATTGCGAATACTATAGGTAAACACAAAAGATACTATTGTAGTATGTTGGAATAGTGATATTTCTCTCATTTCTTGCACCCAATGATAGTTCGATATATCACACTAAACACGTAATCATAAAACGTTTAAGATAAGTACTATTACATATTTTTGATAATTGTAATGTAAAAGAGAACGGTAAATTACGAATACTTAAAGAGAAAATTAAATAAGCCGGCGATTATTTATCAATTATATGTAAAAGCTTCTATTCAAAAGATATTGGCTTTAAATTACAATAATAAACATTTAAACAATTAGATTAAAGGACTCTTTTAAATAACAATAATATCAAGAATATAGAAGGGCAAATTAGAGTCAAGTTCGAATATAATATGTGTAACACGTTAAAAATTTTTTACATTCCAATAAATTGATATAAAAATATAAATATAATTTAAAAAACTTAATGTTACATTGTGTTGCATTACATGTTTCAATGACTGATATAAGCAACTTAACACTCATCTTATCTACATCAAATGTTGGAAGGATGTAGGACCATGACGATAATTGTGAAAAATTTTCTATCAACCGGTCGTCCAACAGATTGCGAGCAATTTGTTTTCACTCTCCATCTATGGTGTTGCATCTGATTTACATAAGAGGCGGATCACATATAGTTATAAGATTAGTTCAATACATCCTTTTGTTTTAATATTGACTTTTTAATGCGTTTCTATTCTGCGAATTCTCAACATCTGATGATGGCACAATTATGATGCCGAAACATGTAATGTAACACAATGTAACATTAAGTTTTTTAAATTATATTTATATTTTTATATCAATTTATTGGAATGTAAAAAATTTTTAACGTGTTACATATATATTATATTCGAACTTGACTCTAATTTGCCCTTCTATATTCTTGATATTATTTTTAATAAACATTTAACACTGTTAGATATCAAAGAAGCAATAATAATCCAATTTTTGTAGTTAAATAACATTTTGTTATTTTTAACTTCTATATGTATGCCAAAAACGAAATTAATCCATTTCTGTAAGTTTTAAAGTAAACAACATCCGTATTAACATATGCATTTTTAATAAATAATAAATAAAATTCAATATATTAATATACTTTCTTATGTGTTAAATTGTTTATTTTAAATCGTTATTTTAAATAAATTAACGACATATTAAGTAGGAGCAGTGGCCTACAGAAATGATTAAAAACTCAATTGGATATAATTTGATATTATGAATTTAACAGCGTATATTATTAATATAAATTATAATTTTAACAAAACCGATGCGGTATTGTCCTGCGTAGCGGCGGATAATTCCGAGCAAGAGAGAGAGGGTCTTGTTTAAAATTATAGTTTACATAATAATATATGAATGATAACACTAGTTTACAAATTTTTTTTTTTTCAATTACTTTGGATCGGACTACGTGTCTCTTATATATTTTTAAATGCTGAAAACGATGCCGCAAACGAAAAAATTCTAGCACGTCAGATTTCCAAGATAATTGAGGTTTAATTATCGCTTTTTTTGCGATATTTGACATTTTTTAATAAAGAAGGTTAACGTTATCTTGAAATTTCGATCAGGAGTCATGAATGTATTTTGTTCATCCCCTATAAAATATATTTTTTTAAATTCAATACCTTACTTTTTAGCCATGTTATGAACGATTAAAGATAAGAGCTATTTCGAATATGAGGACCGCGGCAGCGTCATATGCGCATGCGATAACGCTAAAGTCATTTTAAAACAACAACAATGCGCATATACACACACATAGAGAGAGAGCGAGAGGGGGGGAAACGAGAAAGAGAGAAAAAGATGGGGAGAAAGAGGGGAGAGAGAGAGAGAGAGTTGTTTTATGAAAGATATGTAGTTGCATATTACTAATTGCATTTTTTTTAAGCAACGATGTATTTTTATTACACTAGTGGATTAGTCTCAGAATTCTGTGCATAAAAGTATTAAGGTACAGTTATCAAAATGTGACCCTAAGAAATTAATTCGCATACACATATGACGCTGCCGGAGTCACCATATTCAAAATAGCTCCTATCTTTAATCGTTCATAGCATGGCTAAAAAGTAAGGTTATTGAAATAAAAAAAATGCATGTTATAGGGAATGCACAATATATTCATGACTTCTGATCGAAATTTCAAGATAACGTTAACCTTCTTTATTAAAAGATGTCAAATACCGTAAAAGCTATTTTTTAAGTATTAAACCTCAATTATCTTAAAAATCCGACGTGCTAGAATTTTTTCGTTTATGGCACTGTTTTCAGCATCCAAAAATTTATAAAAAACACGTAGTCCGGTCCAAAGTAATTTTTTGCTGTAAACTAGTGTAATTATTGTAGTTTAAAGTTATAAATGTATAACTAGAGTATCCTTTGAATAAAAACTTCCGTTAATTGATTAATAATTTTTATTTAACTTTTCTCTTATAAGTATTCGCAGTATCCTTCCTTCTCGACTCACCCCCTTACACATTTAATAAGTTTTTCTATCTTTAATGTATCACTAAGAATTAATGAACTGCTAATCAATATTGTTAATGAGAGTTCAAAAGAAATTATTCAAATCTATTACAAATACATCATTTTCATTCGTGATCGTTAATTCTTTTCTTTTACCTAATGAAAAACAAATAAAACTGATTACGTAAATTGATTACGTAAACCATTGACCAATTTAATGTTACAATCCTTTCATCCGCGAAAAAAGCAATTCGGCGCAATTTAATCAAAACAACTATCCGGCAGTCAAAGCAACTGCGACCATAAATCGCGAGCGCGCCGATTCCGAGTGTCATTGCATTTCACTCGCGGGAGACTGTGCATCGAGAGATCGGAGAGTGCAAGAAGTCAAACAGCCTCGTATTGAGAACTCGAGACAGCGAATCGCGAAGGGAAGAAAGTTCGCGGAACTTTTTCAACCCTCTCCTCTCTTTCTCTCTCTTTCTCACTTTCGCTCTGGGACTTTAAAGGACACCAACTTGGCTTTCACATTTCTGAGGGAACTTGCTCAGCGACGGGGCGACGACAACGAAACGAGCTTTCGACAGTCGTCGGAGGAAACTCCCTTGCGGTTTCTTTGGACATCCGGGACTCGACTTGCTGCTCGTCCGCGCAATTACGGAGTCGATATCATGCAAATTCGCGGCTGTCGACGAAAGATCTCGGTCTTCTGATAGAGCACGACGCCCGCGAAAACTCGTATGTGTTCTGCACCGTCAGGCGAAAATCTGTTTAACGTACAAATCCATTGATCTGCTTATGATGTAATGCACATTGAAGAAAATACTAAATTTTAATAAATGATTGTTTAAATAGTTCTAAGTAAATATTTACTAAATGTAAACATATAATGTATTTATTCGATACAAAAATCATTAATTTGATTTAATTATTATTTTTTTAGTAAATAAAGATATTTATTTATTGTATTTAATATCTATTTATCGTTAGTACTATTTAGATATGTATTAATATGTGCCTATTAAGATTAAGATTTAGTAAATCGTTTTTTCAGTGCAGTAGTTTTAACACTTTTGCCTAAATTTGATGTATTTCTGGGTTATTTATCTTTCTGTGTGTGCATAGCGACCGGTTTTTGAAAAAATAAAAATTTAACTTTTTAAACTAATTTATTCTACAAATTTCTTCACAAACATGTCCCTTGTTTGTGTTTATATTTAGAAATATAATACGACAAATAAAATCACATATTACCAAGAATTTTTGTCGTAATGATGTGCGTAAAGAATAAATATTGATGATGTAAATATCTCATTTGTACCACTTTCATTTATCCTAAAACCTCTCTATTTTCATATAAAACATCCTCTTCAAGTTTTTATTAAATTGTATGCCTCTGGGTGTGCAATATCTGTGCTTTAAGCCGTCGATATAACACAATTATTGGATTTTAATTACACTCACCCTGACGGGGGCGAAGATCTGGTCGGGCTTGATGTTTTCGAGGCGATGTTCCTGCTCGCTCTTGTGCACCAGCTGCAGATGCGGCTGAAAGTGCGCCGGACAGAGGGTGCCGAGCGGCAGCGGGGACGCCCATGGCGGTAGATGGGGCGGATCGCGAGTGCCCAACTCCCTGTAGAAGGTCTTCAGGAATCTGCAACGATAGGGTTCGGTGGGGTTATTCAATCCGTGGGTATAGAACGGAAATTCTTCGAGCGAAGTCATAGAACGATGGTTCGCCAGATTCCGAGGGGCACGGATCAAGGGTTGATGAAATAGTTTTGGTGCTCCCAGCAAGATAGATGGGAACTGATAATCGCGAGATTCAAAGTATTGCATTGTTCAGAGTATAATATGTTCAAAGTATAAGGGGGACATGGTAATAATAACGATGAATGTTTTAATAACTGTTGGAGTCACAAAAACTTGGGCAAATTTTCCGCCCGAAAATATTGATTATGCATAAAATTTTACTTTTCTACATATAGTAAGAACATAATATAACTGAGAGGTGTATTTAAAATTTACATATAAAAGTATTATTAGACAATAAAATCTAATCTCATCAACTGTATTAGCCTTTTTCTTACTTATTTGATTTATACATACATCGTTTTCCATTATAATATAAACGCGCGAGTAATGCGCGTTTCAGAAAGAAAAAAAGGGCAACGAAGCGTCAAAATCTAAATCAAATTTGAATTAGACTCAATAAATAAAGCAGCGCAAAAAGTTAAAGATGAGTTAGGTAAAGGTTTAACATCACTCATGGAAAGCAAGGAGCAGTGTCAATTTAACATGAGTGATCCCCCCATTTGCCAGGTGATCGGTAAATTTCCCAAGACGACAAAATGATGGTACGAGCAAAATGTTGGACGATGCATTCGTGTATACCTCTCGCCATACAGATTGATGGATCTTGCAGGAAAGCCCGCAGGGCTATGAAAGTAATCAGGAGAAGAGCGTACTGATGGGAGGTAAGAAAATAAAGCTCGTGAGACTTTTATGTCTTTCAGATGATCGGTCATAGAAGTCTGTTCTGATTTTATGAAAGTCATTAGACCGGATATTCGTCTCACGTACAGGTCGCTCTCGTTACGTTCGCTCAAAACATTCTCGAATACCGCAAATTTAATTCACCCGCACGAATGCTTTTATGTACATTTATGATCCCGCATACCTGCGTCCGCTGTTCTAGAACTGCTTTCATTAACGTCGATTAAATTAACCAGAGTTTAACTAATGTTAAATTTAAACTGCAATATCGGTTACACTATACCAAAGAAAATTGAATTAACTACTATTTGATTAGTACAATGTTAGACTAATTAAAATTACAATTGTAGAACTGTTTCCACTGAAGCATTAAATTATGTTTACGTAAATTGTGTTATATAAGAATCTTAAAGCGGCAGAAATAAAATGAACTTATTTGTAAGGCGTATTTTAAAAATTATGTAATATATATAAATAATATATATTGCTTCTATAATCCAGTTTACACAGTTAATTCACGACACACACACACACACACACACACACACACACAGAATTTGAAACAGATTCTATTTATAATTTTATATATCAAATTATAATAGGTACGTAAAGTTGTAATTTATGTCATTTAAATATGGATAAGACTTGTTTGCTTATCCGATTGGACACTACTTTATTTGAAGTGCTTATAGATTTTCAATGTTTATTACGCACCAGATACAATTGACCAATCACAGGTATTTATACCCTGCACGTATTTTAATGCGTTTTTTAATGTATAAAAATGAACAACAAATATATAAAATGAGGCTCGAAAAAATCTATCAGTCAAAAATAATAAAAAAAGCCCATCAGAGCCTACATCAGCTGTTCGGACGTACAGAAAATACTTTATTTTCGTGTGAATATAACAAATATCAAATCAAATAAACCCTTCAATTTGGGTCCTTCTCAATATAAATATAAATCTAATTACATAATTAAAGCAAATTCCAAAAAGGTGATTCCCGATAATTTAGCTCGTTCTTCTTTATCCAAATGGCAAATTAGCTATGTAAAATGATTATCAGAAATATCAGGGTTGTGCGCGTTACCTTAAAAAAGTAACGCGTTATCTTTATCGTTACTTTTTGAAAAATGTAACTCGTTACCATTACTCGTTACCGTTACCGTTACTTCAAAAGTAACGATTCGCTACTTTTTAATTACTCTTTTTTATAATTCTAAAGTAAGTTATTAAATTTTAAAATTATATTAGCTGATAATTAATTTAATACTAAGTGTGTGTGTGTGTGTGTGTGTGTGTGTGTGTGTGAAATAAATATTCAAATTTGAAATTCTCTACTAACTCGTTTGTATATAGGACAAGCTTTTCTCTATATTAAACTTATCTACAGTTTTACTAATTTTTTATTTTACTTAAATAATATCGTTATTTTAACGTACTCATTTTTACAAGAATTTAGATTAAACAGATAATAGATTAAACATTGTTTTTAAACGTTAATGTTCCCTGGTGGAAATAAATCGACGAAATCTTTATCAATAGATTTCAGTATAATTCATAATAAAATGAGTCAATTGATAGAAATTTCAGCGATTTCAACGATTTATTTCCATCAGGATTACTCTATTATGTGTATTTCAATATTTATTGTCCGTACCAAAAATTTACAGTATATATATGTAATGTGAATTATATATTTTCAACATTGGTAGTGCCTATTAGAACACAGTATAAGATACTAAGTACAAAATACTTTTTAAAAAATTAAAAATAAATTATATAAAAAAAGAAAATAATAGGGAACTGAAGTAACAGTAAAAGTAACGGCTAAATTCGTCACTGTTACAGACAGAAAAAAGTAACGAAAACAGTAACGCGTTACTTCCCAACCCTGAGAAATATTAACTTTGTGTGTTGTGTGTGTGTGTTGTTGTACAATAAAAGTATAATAACTTACATAAATTAAAACGGAGTCAAATACATTGCGTCAAAAAATAGAATATTAACTTATACAATAATAATATAAAAACTTACATAAAATAAAAACGGAGTTAATTATGTAATTAGATTTATATTGAGAAGGATCCAAATTGAAGGGTTGAAACGTTTATTTGATTCGATTTGTTAAATTCACACGAAAATAAAGTGTTTTCTATGCATCCGAACAGCTGATGTAGGCTGATGGGCTTTTTTATTATTGTATAAAAATAGAGTATTATAGCTATAGAAATATACATTTATAATTCTGACTATTCATATATTTTCTGTGTTACGATGCATAAAACTATATATAAAATAAAATTCTGTCTCGAATTCTATTGCGAATTATGCATCGTGGTCTTATATGATCTTTTATTATATAAATAAATAATTACCCGGATTCATTAACATTTATATAATTTTCGAAAAATATTATATAGTGAACTATAAATATCTGTAACGTTTAAATTAATTATCTACCGTTGTAAAATTACTATAGGAAAGAGAAACGCAAAATAAGCCAAAATTAAATTTTGAATTGGAATTAAGATTAATTAAAACGTACAGCACTTTGACATAAAGTTTCTCGTTGTACCGCTACCAGTATCTATTTGTATCGAATGAAATCACCTCCGAGAGTATCGTTTTATCCCGGAATGATGCGAACGTAAGCGTGTCGGCAGGCAAAAACACGTCTAATGGAATTAGACTCTCTCTTGGACCGGGAACGACGATTTCGTCCCGGAGAAATAAGGATTCTGTCGCGTAGCGAGAGAGCTGCGGACGGTAGGATCATTGAACGAGTGACTCACCTTAACAGCCTTCCCAAGGGATCCCTCTCCGGGGATGTGGGACCGCCGAGGCCACTTCCGGCGCCGAGTCTACGCGAGGACGCGCGCGCGCTCGATATGTATGCGGCCGGCGCGGGCGGCGGGCTGCAAGGCGGACAACAAACGGGACTGCTACCCCCCGGGGTTGAGAGGGTGTAACTCCTCTCCAGCTCCTGCAACAGACGAGAGAATGGCGGTTATGCAACAGCGAAACCTCGAGCTCTCGACATAATGTAGTCAAGTCATATTCGAAAAGAATGGAATGGTTCCCTAGTTGCTTAACCTATAATTTCTAATATTTTTATTCTATCAAGTTTTCTTATCATCTTTTTTAAGATTTAAGAAAATTTGTTTCTCGGGATGTGACAATGATTTGTAATAATTTAAAATATGGAAAATGTAGTGTATTAAAAATTCGAAATTTAACGATTTTAAATTCTTTGAATTTGACATTTTTTGGAGATTACTATATAATATATTCCATAATTTTACATTTTTTACTGTATATGAATTTTTATTAAATCTAGTCTAGATTTGGGTACCAAATTTTTTTCATTCATATAAAATATTTAAAAACAACAGCACTTGCTGCATTGGCCATATCTGAGATATCAATCGCAAAATATCAATCCACTTGCTAATATCTTGCAGATATATACACTTAAATTAAAATAACTTTTACAATTAATAATATTCATAAAATTATGTTGTTATCGACAGTCAGTTTGTACAATTTTTATTTATAAGTGAAAAACTGTATTTGTTTTTAATATTAATAAATGTCAATATTATTATTTTTATTTTTATTTTTATTTTTGTAAATACACATTAAGCATTAACAACTGGCTTGGTTCCTTAGCCTCGTTATTATATTTTATTTGAATTTATTTGTTGGAGCCTATATCGAAATTGAAGTTAAAAATTTGTATTTGTTTTATTACGTAACATAGTATTTTCAAAAGAATTTTGTTTGTATTAATTTGTGTTGATTTAATTCGCTAATGTTTAAATATATTTTGTAAATCCTCATCAAAATATGTCGTACATTCTGCCATTAGAAAGTACGTCAAATTATCAGAATTACAAACAAACTCTGAGAATGAATGACGATGAGCTGCAAGGATCTTCACGATGAAGGTGCAAGTTTAAGACACTAGTATGACCGAGGTGAAGAATTGAATTTACGATTTCGAGAGGAGTCGAGAATGAAGCTCCTGGGTACGAGCGAGGGTTTGATCTTCGCCGTTTTCGGCGGTCTAGTTAAACCTAAGGATTTAGTTTCGGGAAATTTTCAAGCAATTTTGCGAGCCTGAGCTTTATCGTGCGCGCACTTTCACATTGTTAACGGAACTCAAGGATTAAACTTTGGAATTGAACTCGACTCTTGAGATTTACGAGGAGGCCGATGGTCCCGACGACGCCTCCTTTTGAATTTAATTAATGTACCGAAGTTAATTTCATTTTTCAGTTGTTGTGGCTAGAAAATAATATATAGTATTCAAGAATTTAGAGATTGCTCACATTCAATGATAATATTGCCAAAAGTAATAAAAAGTTTAGATACATTTAGATTCGAAATATAAGATTTAGATTTAAATTTAAACTTAAAATTTAAACTTAAAAAAACTTTAAGATTTTTTAAATTCTACTTAAGATTTGAGTGATTAACAGATTAATTATGAAAATTGACTATACTATTATATTCCATAATTATACGTTCCCTTGTTTGCATACGTTTTATTAATCTTCCTTTGTGTAATCCTGCGCATAATATTACGTGCGAGAGACCTCCTTTATCAACGAGGACACGCGTCATTAAATTGGAATTTTCATAAAATCCAGCGAATAGAATAGCTTCAATCGCGCAAGTTTATTACAACCTCCGAATGGAAGTAACTTTCGTTATTAACGTGCAACGTTTAACTTTCTGACGGCAGACCCAGTCAAAGCTTCTTCTTTCCTCGTCGAGAATTTCTCGGAATTTGCAGTAAACGATCGTTGACTAAATGGAAATCGGAAAACTTCGAATTGACTAGTCCTCCACGGTCGATCAAACGCGACTTAAACTATCAATCGTCTGCGAACTAATCAGTATCCAACTGATAGTCGGCAAATATATATATATATATATATATATTCCCGTAATTACCTACCTACGTACACTAATTCCCGTGCGCTCTTTTGTTTCATTTAAACGGAAAAAGAGATACGGAGCGACTAATCTGGAAAACAGTACGTTTGTTTGCTTTGGTGATTCTATTTAAATCCCTTTCTTCTTGCAAATCTGTATTCATATATCACTACTCACGCAAGAGCAATCTTTTCAGTAAACGTACTATGTAACGAATAATTAATTAACCATGTTTATCTTGCATCTGTATTCTGTATACATATATTCAGAAAAGCAAAAGAGATCGCGAAATTCTACAAGACTATCTCACATATCATCCTTATTATCTTCAGAAGAAAGAAAAGATAAAAGGGAGAGCAATTTATTTAAAGAAATAATTTTTTATGATTTACAAAGACACAATTATCTTTTCTATCTGTAAAAAAGAAAGTATTTCTATTACCAAAATAATTTAATAATAAAAAATCACTATTTAATCTTTTAAAATAGTAATAATATTATTGAATTTTGAAAAATATATTATTTTCCTATCGAACGCATTTCTCATAAAGGAGCTTTCAATATTCCCATGAAAGAGTGTACGATTTAAAAAATTCGCGCAGTCTCAAAAAATCGGATTTTATCCTTACCTTGATTATCACCGAATGATTACAATGTGTAGAGAAATGCATTTTATTCGAATTAAGAAGTGAAAGACAAGAAGACAAGACTTGGCGGTGAAGCCTCAGTAATCGCATTATTCTCAGATATTAATTCCGCTGGAAGGTAAGGCTGCCTGTAACGACCTTCACCGGGCCACGATGTTAATTGATGAAATGAAACAACGAACAAAGTAGAGATCTTTCTTTCTTCTCTCTCTTTCTCCCTCTCTTCTCACTCAGGATTCCCATTAAGTTCTTGAAAACGATAGAACTTTTGCAATCCGATTACGAAGATAATAGTACATCTTTATTAAGGTTCTCTACCTTTCTTTATATATTCCGTTCTATCCACTTTATATCCGCTATGTACGTAAGACCTATTTTATTGGACACAGATTTATTTGTCGCAGATTCTTAAACTTTCTTAAAACTATGCTCATTGTAATTTCATGTTACTTTCTATACTATTTATATCGTATAAAGTAAATTTGTATAATTAAGCTTTTTTTTCATCTTCAATTTAGAACATCTATCTGAATGTCTATCCAAATTCATATGAACGAAGAAGCTAATTTTGTTTCTTTTGTTTCATTCAATTGAGAAACTGAATACCTTGGTTTAATGGAAAGACAGAAGCATTTCGTTCATGAATAAAAATTTGAACAAATCTGCTCTAAAACCTCTGCCTTCATATTTATATTTCCGTTCCATTTTTCGATATGATACAGAATGTAGTTATTATTTGAGAAAATATTTTATATTTACTAAAGACGCGCGGCGCGCGCGGCGCGCGCGTACTAAAAACGTTCCAATTTACAATATATTCAAGTGATTAACTTCTTTAGTGATTAACTATTTCTTTAGTGATTAACTATATTAGACCATTGGTATAGCATAGTTATCATTATCTCGCGCATCGCCGGAATTTCCAGGCATCGTTAACTTTGCTGAGATCGGAGGATGAGTCTTCTGCCTAGAACACAAGAGGCTGTCTGAAACGGAGCGCACAATGGCCGTCGAATACCACGAAACTATAATACTGGAACGGAACGGCAGCGACTTCGACGATCAAGTCATAGAGGGGTAGAAAGGACATGAGAGAGAGAGAGAGAGAGAGAGAGAGAGGAGGGGGATGAAAGGAAGAGAGGGTGAGTACGAAGGAGTGAGTGCGAGCCCTGGCATTAATCCGAGATAATTGCAGCCGTAGTAAAGACGACAAAGGAGGACCTACCACGTTTTCGATGCAAGCACGCGCCTTCTCGCGAGCGGACAAAGGGCTGCCATCCTTTCGCCCTTTCGCGTTCCGTCGCGAAGCACCCTGAGAGAGGAAAATTACGCATCTTCGTTCTCATTAGCGCGTAAGATTACAGGTAACCGTCGAAATTATGGAACGAAAGGTGCATCCCTTGCGCACATGCAATGTATACCTGCATATACCTGTATATGCACCAGCAGCGCACTTTGGAATTTACTTTGCAATTATCCGCTGGTTACATTAGCCGTTGCTCCAGCAGGGATAACGAGCGCAGGTAAATTTTCCGGGTGCGTCTAATAAAGTCATTACTATCTAATTAGGTGCGCAGGTCCATTACGGGAGCGATTTAAAGCAAGCGCACGCAAGCACTCAACTCTACAATATAAATGTCTAATAATTTTTTATATCCTTCGCGGCTACTATATATGAAACGGCTTCGGGTCGCATTTGATTTGAGATAATTCAACGGCACGTGTAGAATTTTTTTCTTTTTCCGGACGGTATTAGCATGTTTATCGCTAGAAGTTTATTATCATATAAATAGTGTCTAAAAAAGCGAGAGAAAAGACTACTAAACCATTCGTGAGATCGTCGATTAAAAAATAAATCTTCATTTACAGCAAATATTTCAAGTTGTTATTTTGCCTCTTCTGAATAGTGATGTACTTTATAAATATTTATGATATACAAAGAATCTTAATTTCCAGTTCTACTACCTAATAATTATAATTCACTGAAATATCTTTTATCGTATGAAGGATAACTTATCTTTTTCCAAGATGTTGCTTCTGATACACGCATTAGTTTACTTATCGTTCGTATTTAAATGCATATTTAAAATTTTTATCGATATTAAATAAATCGTAATTTTTAATTAAAAATAAGTTCGAAGTTCAGTTTAATTTTTCTGTCATTTGCCGACGAGCAATGTTTTATAAACAGTCCTGTACAGTTCTACAATAACACGATATCGCAATTTTGCTGATTTATTTAATCAATTAATCAATTTTTCCACATTCATCGATTTCAATCATCAACAATATATCGCGATCAAATTTTACTGCGTACTAAGTACGCTGCGCTTCGGCATCACAATATGTACATTGCATTTCGAATGAGAGGATATTCGCAAAAGCAATAACGCTCGCTAATAGATAACGCCGACACGAGGTATGTGATATCGAAACCGAGCAATTAGTAAAACGTGCTCGGCATACCTTGCATAAGTAGACACGTAACGCGAAGATGCACCGCGCCGCAATCAACGCGATAATTCAAAATACTTGTTAATAACTTCATAAGGAACAACTCATTCATTTTTTATGCAAAAATCATCTCAGGATTGTTAACTTTTTAAAAATTTAATAACAAATTCTTTTAAAAATCTAATACCGACTTTTTTCTGATTTGCGATTTTATAATTTCCCCAATTTAATTTATGGCGTTTTAAAAAATATATTATAGATTCTCACTGTAAAATTATATAAATCATAATTTTAGATTAAAATGCGTTCAAGGCTCAATTTACTTTTTTTCTTTGCTGTCGACCCAATATGTTTCATAAACACGTTTCGCTAGCATATGGAATTGTAATATTTCAATACAGAATTCCGACAAAACCAAAATCTTGTCAAGTTGTATGAATGAAAAAGGATCGTCACATAATTAAAAATCCGTTTGTTACGAAATTTGATTCATAGCAGAACAACATCGTCGCGATAAAATAAAAATTGTAGTCATCTTGTCTGATTCTGTCGCTCTGCTCGTTTCAATTGCTTATTATTCGATTGTGTAAATTAGTCCGCGGTTTAATTCGTAACATAATTATTATCGGTCTGCAACAATGCATGATCTGAAAATTTTCAAGTAATACAACTATTGCTATAATTGAAATGTATAATAGTAAGGATCTCTTTGGACTATTATATTAAATACACTTTTGAAATAAAGGTATAAAATATTTAGAATCGACGTAATAATTGCAAAATTCTTGAAATTATTCGCTACGTAATAATGCAGAAATTCTCTTAATTTACCTGAGAGAATTTACTTTGCATTATCAAAAAATTTAGTTCCGTGAATAAAGCTGTTCTAATTACTTCACGTTATTATTATTTTATCTTAAAATTAACCACGCATTTTATCTTTTCATATTTTAATTAGAACTTTAATTAGAATTTTTTGGAAACATAAATTACATTTACATAAATAATCGTTTATTAATTTCTATAAAATTATTGTAATAGAAATAGTAAGATTCGTTGTGCATGCTATCAATGTATTATTTTCATATTGAAACAGGAAATTTATAACGCCTTTTTATATATATTTATAAGACCTTCATAAATGAGACAATCTGCATTTCTTCGGAAATTGACGCGGTTGACGATGAATAACGAGAAATAATTTAAGAATTAGTAACGATAAGAGAGTCATGTCGAGTAAAGATACGCGCATTAAAGTTCTCTATCACAGCCGGAAGTTAATTTAATCCCAATCCAATTAAACCGGATATAACGTCGAGCCTCTTAGTGGTGGGCGTCGCGCAGTTAGGCGGCTACAGCCGACGGACCCACGGCACGTTAACCACGGCTGTGTAAATTGGAAATTGGCTGCGCGACCAATAAATATGAGATGGGGCGATAAATCGAATGGAAAAGCGACTTGCGACGCGTTATATCGTCGCGTCGCAATGACGCGGAATAGAATTAATGCGTTACCGCGTGTACGCGCGAGATGCGTTCGTCCGATCGACCGGCAACGCGAATGCCCGTTGACCAATCGCAACGCGACTGTAACTTATAAACATTATTCTGATGTTGCTTCTTTTGACCAATGTTTGCTTGAACTGGAAATTGTATAAATTCACAAGAACATAAGTATCAGACATAAAGAACCGCGTTGATTTCGCTTTGACCGCGGAATATGATATTTTTCATTTATATGTTTAATTCCATTAATCGATTTTCACTTAATATAAAATATATTACATTGAACGTACATATATATAATTAAAGATAGATACATCATTTTTGAACTTACACTCATCGATCTGCCTTACGATTGAACGGAATATCAATTTACGAGCCCACTTGGTCTTTGTTAACGTATAGGTACGTGCCAGTTAAGGAATTGGATGTGGGTGTGCTGTCGAGACATTGAACCGGGCGAGCTAGTGAAGGTACCGAAAGAAAGAGCATTTTTCAACGTCGTGAAAACAAATGGCCCGCGATACAGGTCCACCTACGTCTGTGACTTGGCCGAGAAGGGAAGGAACGTGCAACCGGTCGGTCGTGCAAGCTCAAAAAGCACGCTTCGAGGAAACCGGGCTACCTTCTCGCTTTTTACGAGAAGTTCTGGCCTCCCTCTCGACGTGTGGCACTTCGATTGCCGCGGCTAACGGATCTCCGAGCGAACGGTCCGAGATGCCCATTACTGGAATTGCTTTACGCGGCGTTTCTGGTCAACGTACATTTGTTACTGCTGCGGTCGTCATTATCGGAACTGCCGACGGGCAATATGTCTAAAATTTGGCTGTCGAGTATTACGCGATCCGCATCAATAAAACAGTAATATCAATTTAGTCGTGCCAATTCTACATTCAGTAATAGAAATGATTATGTGCGTATCATAATGATTACGAGTATAATCGAATAATAATTATGTGCGTTAACTAATATCTCGACGTACCATTGTATGTGTACCGCTGATTATACGCAAAATATATAAAACTGTAATTAAATACAATTATTCTCTTCTCTAAATAAAGATATAGTATATGTGTTAGAATATCAGAAAGTATAGGTTCCAAAGAAAAATTTAAAGTAATACTTTAAAATCTAATAAGATTGGTAATAAGACCGTTTATGTTAGAAACATTATATTTAAATACGAAGCGCCATTACAGTCTGAATGGTAAGATGTTGAACTATTATATATATTCATTTAAATGAATTAATTTCAGAAATCATAATTGCATGCCGATATGGTTGTCGGACTTTTCAACGCAATATCAATCTGAAATATTAATAATTCCCCCAAATTTCCCAAATTTAATCTTAAAAAAACTGTAATAAACTTATTGCGAAAAATAAATGCCTCGGCTGGGAGTCGAACCCGGATCTCTTGCATTCCGTGCGAGCGTCCTAAGCCTTTAGATCACCGAGACCTTTAAAATCTTTTTCAAAGAATATGATTTCATAGTAAAATATCCTCTGTTACTAATTTTAGAATTCACATTTGTTGATTAAAGAAGTTTCTATCAATTATTGCAAATAATTGTAATTAAACTGGAGTTACTAGACTGACGTAAGTAGGAGCTATGTTTAATCAGTCACAACGAGCCATCTTTCAACATTTGCTTCTCTCGCTGTCTCTCTCTCTCTCTCTCTCTCTCTCTCTCTCTCTCTCTCTCTCTCTCTCTCTCTCTCTCTCTCTCTCTCCGTTACTAAACTTCTCGACGACTTCGCTCTCGTTAAGAGGGTGGAACCGCTGCCGTTCTCGTAGAAAATCATAATTACACGGACTTAATTGCATCAATCGATGCTGCGTACCCGCGACTGTTTATTGAGTACGCGACAAAGGAGAATGAAAATCGAAAATAAAGTGTGAGAACTTCGTATAATTTTCTCGTAAAAATGGAAAAATGGATAATAAAGAAAATAATTTTACGATAGGATATTGTCATTACGTAATTTTGTAATAAAGTAGATTATGAGATTTAATTGGATAGGGATTGCGTAAAATTGGACTTACCAAAAATAAAACGGAAGAGTTTACTGTAAAAGCATGAAAGCAGGTCTAAATCTTATTAAAAAGGAATTAAAAAGAAACGTATTATTTCTTTTAATTCAATTTAATATCAATATCATAAATAACATAAATTTAACATTGTAAACTTTGAACAATATAACTAGTTCCATGTGGAAGAAAATCCAAACTATACTTCGTGAATAATTATAAATTTCTAAGTAAACTCTCTCTTGTTCAGTTTATTTTAGAATCAAATCCTTCTTAAAATTCACCTGACCCTTCTTCGATTATCCTTTTCCAGACAGTTGTTTGCGTCTTTAATGAAAAAGGGAACCAGACTCCGTCTCGTCGGATAATCGCAATTATACAGAGTTAATTGCACGCGAGCGGATGGCAGCCGGCAATGTTTATTAAACGCGCGATGAAATTAGTTCACTGCTTCATTTTCGGAGATGGAAAAGACGTAGCGCCTCTTATCTTACTTCTTCCATCAGCGACGAAGCTTTCCACTTTGATGTGATTGCCACGACAGTGCATGCATGAGTGCCGACTCATGTGCGCACGACTTTTATAGCAACGCCGGCTGTGACAAAGACGAATAAGGAAAAGTGGCAAGAACAAGACAACAATTTTTCGTGCGTTACTTTCTTTTGCTGACGCGCTATTAGCATCTATTATTATATCTCTTTTATTTGTGTGGTTAATTACCTGCTGGAGCGTCTGGATTTGCAAATTATTCCGAAGAGATTAAACGTCCAAATTTTGAGAGAATCGTGTTAACTCTTTTCTTTACACATTTACATAATCAACAAAGCCATTCATATAATTTTAATAAAATTTTAACGTTTTAACAAAATGTACTACTTTTTTCTCGCACTTTATTCAAATGATTTCCAAAATGGATAATTGAAATATAATTATAAAGTTTATACATTTTAATTGTAGTTTTACAAAAAAAAAGGATAAAAATACTTTTGAATAAACCAGCAAAGTTTTATTATTTAATAGGTATGTCAAATGATAACGAAGGAACAATTAGTAACCAAAAAATAATTTAGATTGCCAATTAGGGCAATCTCATTATTACGAAGTGACTTGTTCAACTGGAAAAGCGCGATATTCTATTCTCCATTCGCAGTTATAGACTTTCATTCATTTCTGAAATGGAGATCTCGCAACTATTTTTCAAAAATATCGGATAAAATTAGAAAAATTAAGATTTATGAAACGCAAGGCTGAAAAAACACTGTTTTCGTGTACGAATTTAAATGCAAGATTAACTAACTTAGTGGAAGAATGAAGATACGTCAGTAATTCCTGCAGTTTAGCCTGTTATTCGAACTGTAATTTCAATAGACCATTACTATGCGGATATTTTTATTACGATAATCATTGTAAGTGAGTTAAAATTCGATACAAACTCGAGAAAGTTTGTACAGTTTATATCCGTACCATTAACTTTTCATTTCTCAATTTGTACGATCGTCGTTCCGGGAATATTGCGCTTTGCTTTGATTTGAGAGTAGCGTTAACATCGCCAGTTGCGAACTAACGTTTCAGTTCGCGAAACGTTAAATTACGTATCTCATCTATCATTTTTGATAAATTTTTTTAAATGCAAATTATAGTATATTTCTTTTTTTCTAAAAAAGTATGTTATATGTTAAAATGATAAACTTTTTAAATTTTTTATTAGCGTTTGCATACAATTTCTCTTTATAATTAATTGTAAAGTTAATACGTTGACTCGTTAATCTAAATATTTTATTTACTGGTAAATTCTCGCGCGCATTTTTATAATATATTTTATAATAAAATAAAGAAAAATATTTTCCCGTACATAATCATGTAATTAATTAAATATATTGTACAACTTTTTTAAATTTATCATAAAATCATATCAAGTTCTTTAATTGCGATAATTTCAAGATAATTATGATGACGAACATATATCAGTTATTTTAGGTTCATAATTGTTACTAATTTCAAATATTCTAAGTTGCAATTTGATCGGTCATCTAACAAATTAATGCATTTACTCACTAATTTTTCATATGAAATTAACATGGATTATATCCGGAATGTTAAAAAGAATTCGTGTAGCTAGATAATTTGCAAGAATCGCCGTTTAAAAAATATCCACGAGAGTTTTCCTTCGATCGCAATTAGCGAATATGCGCGCCGAAGGCAGCAGGATGCGTAATGAGAGCGTCTGTTCGGTAATTCGTTCGTAAATTAGCGCGCTTGAACTCGTTCAGACGCGTTTTAACGGCCGTGCGGCTTGCAAATTGACAGAAAAACGAGACGGCTCAAAGTTTCGCTTAAACGATGTTTTCGGTGGCCGACGGAATGCATATGAAAGAGTAAAAACCTTCCCGAGATAAATACGAGTATCTGACACTCCCGAGGTTGTTTTTGACGAGCAACTTGTGTGTGTACATTAACAGAGAAATATTCAGCTGCATTTCACGTTGCAAGTTTGAAACAATGATTAAAGACGATTAATCAACATAGGTTGTAGATTTAAAATAAACAATGATTGCTATTATTCTAACATCTTCTTTCCGATAATCACAGGTATCTATATATTAATTTTAATCTCTTCACGAATTAAAAATTAATTTTTATTATCTGTTTTTTTCTAATATTTTCCTATAATATTTTCACGTTTCAACACATAATTCAAGGAAAAATTGTGATGAAATGATGGACTCATATATTAATAATGTCTGACATATTTATTACTAACGAGAAATTTTTTATGGTTATCAAATATATAGATACGTAAATATATTTTATAAATTATGTTGTGAACTATACTTGCTTTTATTACAGCACTAAATTGTAACATTTTTTTTTTTAAATTATAGAATCAGAATGTCTTTCTTTCTGTTCTCATAAGAAATGCTTTGCTACGTTGCACTTTTCGTGTCTAGGATATTACAACGAGGGAAGCTCAATATCGGATGCATTTGTAAAGAGGGATAAATAAATGGTCAGAAGAGCTTACAGAGCGGAAGCTCAAGCGATATCGCGGCGGAATCGACACACACGCGTAAGCTGCACCGCAACACTCGCCGCGATATTGACATTTTCTTCGATCCCACGTTTCCGATTCGTTTGACCTTCCAGCTTCGAGATTACTTGCAATCCCTTTTAGAATCCGTATTATACTTATGAGGTTTACTTGTGAAAAAATTGTATTTATAGCCCGGACTCTTGTGTAATAATTCCTTATCACTTTATCATCCGCGCAAATATGATATTTCTATACGTTTTTCCCAGATATAACATTATTCACGTGAATGACGCCAATAATTTATAAAGGAAAAAATAGAAAAATATGACTATCTTTAGAGTAAGAGGTTATCGCTTTAGTTTGTAATTTTATAATGTAAATTGTAAACTTATTTTTATGGAAGAATATAGTTACATTTTTTCATATAATTATAATTTATTTTAAAAATAAGCATACCTATCTATGTGTATATATTGTTTTCTGCTTTTCGAAAAGACAGAGAAGGCGATGAATCGTGTGAAATTTCTGTTCTGGCTCATAAACTTATCAGCTTTCAACAAGCTATCTAAGCGCTATTAGCTACGAATTCTGCGGTAGATAATTCACTTGTGACTTTTATACGAGATGATTATGCACACATTTCGGGTCGCAATTTCTTAGACCCCAAATTTATAGCGTTACACTCTAACCATCTTATACGAGCATTAAATTGCATTACGTTATATAAGATCACGTTACGCGGCAAAGGACTTACCGTTGCCGCAGTAATTAACCTAGTACTACTCGAAGGATCGCGAAGGTCGTTGCACCAGATCTTGTAGACTGATGATAGATCCCTTTAGACCTTGTGATACATCAAAAGGGAGAGAATCCGCTTCGATCGCGCAGACTAATTCGCAGAACAGGATTAAATTGTTGAGACAATAGATCGACGAATGGATACACGGGTGAGCCAATCAGATGCTTTAATGCGATCAAATGTACTATGTAATGTAGGATGGCAAAGAGAAACACCAATTTAGATCAAAGATACTCTTAGGCAAATAACGGAAACGTCGATCCTTTTTTTTTGGAATGATACTTCACTCCTTTTTTTGGAATGAGACTTCATTCCTTAGAGTAACTTTCACTCCAAAAAAGTAAAATTTTACTCCAAAAGAACGAAATCTCACTCCTAAAAAGTGAAAATCTGCCACCCTTGTTGAAGAGTGAAAATATTTTCATTCTTTTTTCAAGACTGGCTCAACTTTCAGTTTGTTGGAATGAAATTTCACTCCAAAAAGTTTAGAGAGTTCTTTCCATAGTAAATCTTTAAAAATTCGTAAATTTTCCAACACTGATTTGTACATATTACATATCGCGAAATGTTACGAAATAGAATATCAAGTTATCCAGAATATCGAACATATAATTTCAGAAGAGCTAAATGTTGAATTGTTTGCGAAAGCTCATTTAATATATTAATCTTTATTCATTTATTATTTGGCAGAGCGTCTCGTGAAACAGCTTTTAAAATAATTATAATGTATAGTTTATAGCTGAGTGACACAAACGTTACATTTATAAATTATTTTATAAAACTAAAACGTTCTTCAAAGCATTAATTTATCTTTAATCGTGCGTACTAGAGTACATTTTTATTTTATTCTCTTTCTCTTCTTTTGAAAGATTTATCAGTATTTAATAAAATGTTAATAAAATGTATTAAAATGTTTCCAAAACAATGCACTCTGAATATTGGTTTATTTTTATTATATTTAAAAAAGTCTTTCTTTTTCTTTTCTTTCTTTTTTCCTATGCAATATTTAAAAGTTTGGACAGTTAAGCATTTAACTTTTCGCTACGAAATCATAGTTTCCAAATATGTTTGTTTTTGCGATACATAATATAACAAAAGTAACTGAATTGCATCATTTTTAAAACTTTATTTAGTTTTTAATTTGTTCACAAATCCAATAATAATATTGCATGTAAAACATATGAAACAAAATTCTGAGATGGTCGAGGCAAAAAATATTCAACATAACTTGCTCTAACGAATATTTAAAATGTAAACACTTCATTGACTTGTTCTTCTCTTTGCTCGTACAATTTATTTTTCTAAATTATTATAACAATAATTACTGTTGCATATTTTTTGTATTCTGCTTGAAATATATTCAGAAAAGACATAGAAGATGCAAGAATTAAATCACAGAGTAAAATTTCTCAATTCGGAAAATAATCTTATTTTTATTCACTTAAAAGTTAAACAAGTTCACATGGAGCAACGATATTGGATTTCTGTACTTGGAGCAAGTTGGTCGACTCACTATTAATTTGAACGATCGCATGTCCAATATTTTCGCATTGTATGATATAAACAATCGCTGCCAAACGTTAATCACAAAGGCAACTATTGTCCTACATTTGCAATTATCCGAGATATTTCGTGTCAATGTCGTCAAAATCCAGGAAAAATGGTAAAAATCCATTCACCATCTGACTAAGAATAGTGGTAAATTGTCCACTGCATAATCGAGAACGTCATAAATTCTATGAACAATTTTCTCTCTCTCTCTCTCTCTCTCTCTCTCTCTTCTACGAACCGTCCATTTTTTAATATAAATATTCCCTCATTATTCGCAAAAAAATTGAAGCACAGGTTGTTGAAACTTATACTCTCCATGAGTTTAACTTCTATAATTACGGAGAAACCTAACCTGTAATAATTTTTTCTCTATCATTATCCCAGACAAACGTAAAAATATTTCTGTTATACTTAAAATTCTTCTTTCGAGTGTTAATGATATAAAGAAAAAAATATATTCGTGAACTTATAAAAAGATCTATCGCATCTATAAAGAATATGTACGTATAAGTTTAGTTTATTTTTTACTTCTTATGTATAGGATTTTCTTTTACTTTTTTAGTTAATCATAAAATGTTAATTTGAAACTTAAAAAAGACGCGGATTGTATTGAACAATTTTTCCAAAATTATTTAATTCGAAAAGTATCAAATTGTTCGGAAAAGAGACTCCTTATTGCCTCTATAATAATTCATGCTGCATCATGTATATCGTGTTGTTCGATTCTTTCTATCGCTGTTATTACATTCCCATCGAGTTGTCGTCACGAAACTCGCTTCCGTTGTTGTGCTACTTTTCTTTTCTGCATCTCCGCTTGTGAGAAGCAAAAAGAAAACGCCAGCAAAATTGAGAAAGTGCAAGCTCGTCCAGTGGCATTTACCGTTGCAACGTCCTTTCCCATCAGGGATTAAACTTTGCGAGGAAGTCGTAATTACAGAATCTTCGAGGTGACATTCCGAATGCCGTGCAAGTCCTAAGCACTTAGTGTTCATAGTCCGTTACGATATCAGTGAGTAAATATCTTTAGACATGTAGCGAAAATGCAGTCGCAATTAGGATGGAATTGAAACTTATAATTAATTTAATTTAGCAGAAAATTATATATCCGCCATTTTGTAAAATGTAATACCATATGGAGCTAAAAAAATCTCCATTTAAAACAAATACTAATTTTAATACTAACTTTTTTCATAGAACGGATGGAAGACACTTTGGGGAAGGAAAATAAGTCGAATATATGGTTTAAAGCTAAAGTGACGAATGAAGTTAAATCGTTTTTAATTAGGTTTGTAAAAAACTCCTTAAGAAAAATCGAACGCGAATTTACATTGTCGATAATTCATGTAAACGTGGCTTCTCGGGGTGAGATTTACACAACGCTACGTCAACATGTGCTGAGCTGCATGACGCGAGATCGCAGCCTTTGCTCATCTACCCAAAGGTAGCGTGGTCATTACAGATGCATTTGCTTTACTAGCAAATGCATTAATAATCTCAAGTAAGGATCCCCGAAGAGCCCCGCTGAATGTTCTTTGAATATAGTAGATCGCTCGTTTGGTACGCTAGCTCGGTATTTTGCCTTGATTACGCATAGAATCTCTCGATGAATATACCGTATACTAATGAAGCGTGCATACACCGCCCAGATTATTTTATGGTGTAATCATCCGTGTCTTGGTAAATTATTTCGTAGCGACAGTTATGCTCCCGATGTGTATCTCGTTTCCTCTGCCATCGTACCTGTCTAGAAATGCGCGCGATAATCTAGATTATCAATAAAGACTTTATTACATGGCCCCGTTTATTTTGAAACTAGATATCGTATCTATTTTATATCTCGGGTATACTCGGAATATTAAATTATTTTAATTACTTATATTCTAGATATTTTTTTTAAAAGAAAAATATTATATGACAATCTAAAATTATTATTTAATATTAAATTAGAAAAAAATCTTCCCGAGTTTAATAAAAAAATATACATAAATTAAACTATTTTTAATTAAATTTAAGAAAATAACTTGGACTTCATTCGAGTTTAGCATAAATGGATTTATGCGCTGCAATTTACTTTTCCGTGCATGCATTTACTTTTTATCGCCTTAACATCTTAATCTGCCATTAAGGCGCGGCTCAAAGCCAAGTCGAGTAGTCGTCGTTGTCGTCATTCCATCGCTTGATGGGCGGTTAAAGCTCCCGCGTGACGAGCATCGCGACGTCGAAGCGGCGACAAAGCTTTCTTGAGGACACGTTTCCAGTGCATTAAGACCATTGCACGCGGCTCGCGGACGAGCAGATTTCCGGGTCGTTCATGAATATTTAAAGACGGACGAGATAGGGCGACAAAAGGATCGAAAGGGCTCTTCTAAGGGCCTTAAATGCTCGACAAACAGCCGTTCGCGACGTAAGTTGGTTGACAGAATTTTACATGCATTTTGGAGGAAATTGCTATAAATCCCTTCGATCATGTAAAACTGTCATCGTAAAATATTTTTTATCGAAAGCACGATAAAATCTTTCAAGAAATTACTACTCTCTCTTTGGTATGTCATATAAAATTAAAAAAAATAATTACATCATTTATCGAGATCAACAATACGTTTTTTTAATGTTTTGTTATTTTTTTCTGCGACTTTATATTATTGGAATATTTAACTTTTGCTCAAAATAATTAATCCCTAAATGAATAATACCGTTCTCTAAAACTGTTAGAGATAAAAATTACACTCTGAAGACTAAACTCTCACTCTTAAAGATTAAAAATTGAGCGATTCTTTTTCAAGACAAGCTTAATTTTCATTTGTTAAAGTGAAAATTATTCTACTCCAAAAAATTTAGAGAGTGGATATAATCATATTTAATCCAATTCGATGCTTAATTTTCATAATAAACATATCGTAAAAATTTTTTTCAATCGAAACACCAGACATGAAGAAAAATAACGGTATAAAGCAAACGTATCTTTATTTAAAAAGTTATAATTAAAAAAGTATTGAAAAACATTGGAAAAATTAAAAGCCGGATATACCGAAAAAGCGTTTAAAAGAAGAAAATGTTTTAGGGGTCCATCGTCGTCATAGATTTTCGTACATACATTAATTTAATGATATCCTTAGAAGATCCCTATTACGATGTGTAATTACCTTCACGGTAGGTATTCGTAAATTAGGTCGAAAGCAGATGGGAACGGAAGTGCTTCTGATATTCGTGCGAGAGGTGCCAGGACGCGTTTATGACGATGGAAACGTTAACGACACTGGAAACCCATCGTCACGACGTTATAGGTAAGAAGAGGATGATAAGTGACAGAGCCCTCATATTTTACCATATTCGCTCGCAACGACGCGGCAACGTGTGTTACATATACGGAGGCTTCGTTTACTCTTAACTCTCCTTTTGTAGCAAACTCTCCTTGTCATCGTCCCTCCTCTACGGCCTCATGCATAAGTTCTGAGTAGTTTCACTGCGCTGCTGCACTTCTTTGCAAATATTCAAGGAAAGAGGCGCAAGGGGATCTGTTTCCGCGTTCTGCACACTAGATTCCCGAAGTTGCATTATTGATTTGAAAAATAACATGCACACATGAACTCAAATTTAAAGTATATAAAGCTGATAACGTAATTTCAATACATAAACAAAAAACAAGAGATCTATTTCTAATTTTAGAGTTTCACATTAAAAAAGCTTTAAAATTCTTTAATTTAATAAATTCTTTAACTTTCTCGTATAGTAATAAAAATAAATATGTCAAGCATTATATGTTTTTCTCGTTAGTAATAAATATGTCAGGCAGTTCTATTATTATAAAATGCAATTGAATATTTTTCTATTCTACTTTTAATAAATATTTTAAATAAGAAAAAATGATATCGTTAGTGATAAGTATAACGGTACAATTTAATTATTCATGTTGCAATTAATTATTCCATATTTAATTAATATTTTATTAAACGTATTTAATGGAAATAAGACGAAAAATTTCTAGTTAATACGAGATTATTTGCAAAAAGATATTATAAAATTTGAAATGTTATCAAATGGCTAAATGTATACGTTCGTTTTTCTAAAAAGACGATTATTATTTTTTAATTAAAAATAGTCAATTTAATATTTTGCAATAAATGTACATTACAATAAATGTACAGAATTTTGAAATTAAAAAAAAATTTTTAGTTTTATGTTTTATAATGTTAAAAATTTTAATGAGTGTGCAGATTCCTGGATCAGTGAGTAATCTTGAGTAACTCAATTCTTGAAACTTTCCTTGCTCGCGTAACTTCGCTTTTCCGATTTTTTTATTACTTCAACAATCATCGTTCTTCTGTCAGAAAATTGGCGTAAAACTTATCCCTACCCGCATAAAATTTCAAACGGTGGACTTAAAAAGAATATGCGATTATTCGGGATTTTCAAGAAACGACTTACTTTATCGCGAATACAAATCGTCTGCTGTAAGAAACTTTTAATGGTTGCTAATCTTAATCCATCAAAAATATAAAAAAATATTGGTGATACATTTTTGTCTGTAAAACAGAAATATGCAGAAATTATCAAAAATTTTTTCAAGTTACTCAAAATTATAAAGTAGTCGAATAATTAATTGTATTACATGTGAATATGCGGAATGAAAATCAAGTTCGATGATTCGAAGTAATCACATTTATTTCCTATTATTGTTAATTGTATCTAATTTGTATTTTCAATTATTCAAAAATTATCTCGGTACATACGAAATTCAAATTTACTCTATAATTTTATCTTGAATTTTCCACAGTCGCTACGCATAAATTCGGAATATTTTAATTTACGTCCGACGAATTTTTCATTTACCCCATACGAATTTTTAATTTACATCAAACTAACTCGTTCACCCCACGGATTTCATTTCAGATAAAGGAACTTTTCGTTCTCTCTCGGCCGGCATTTAACGAACTTAGCGAATGACCCTGCAAAGTGGAACCTCCATGAGATGCCTCGAAAGGGTGGCAAAAGTTTCTCGCCTACCTTTTCGATAAATCCGAATGTCTCTGAAAGACTTTAGCGCGTTCACTCATAAAACGCGCTCGTAAAACTGACGATTTGTAATTTGATGCTACGAAGAAAATAGAACAGAATTGTTTTTATATTGAAACATATGCTTCGAAAATATGAGTAAAAGAAGATTCAAGTGAAATTATTTGTTAATCTATTCACCGAGTTATCAGAGGAGTAAAACGATAAAGTTACGTTATAAACTTGAAATTTATGATTTAATATTTCAAGCTGCTACTATGTTGGTAAAATGGACGATAAAATTAGAAATTATGCACTTTGCTGCTGACTCTTTTAGAAGGTAAATTATAAGACAAAAAGCAGCTTGCTCGTAAACAACTAAAAGTAAGAAAATTAATTACCAGCAACATAAAACTGGGTTTTTTCTAACGAGAAAATATTCTAACATGCCAATTATCAATATGCCGAGAAATATAATTATTTTAGCAATCAATTCGTTATACTTTGCAATATATTGAGTCAAAGAGAATGGCTAATGAATATTATTTTTAGTAAAGATACAGGAAGCAACTAATAGAAAAGAGCGAAAAAATACGAAAATTTCATGTTTTATTCAGCGACTATTTTATACGATGAGATAACAGAATTTATTCATGAAAAAAAAGCTTCCTTGTTTCGACCCTTCAAGTTCAGTAGAATTTAAATGTCCCAATTGACGAAGGGAGAACGGCTGTAAGAATGAGGAATAGGCGAAGGAAACGAAACGCTTTGTCACGAGCCCTACAGTTTCCCAACGAAGGGTAGCTTTTGACTATACTCCCGAAAGTGGCAAAGCAAGCGGGTGGAAACAACCGATGGTCTGCTTCCGCGTGCCGGTGGAAAATTAACAAAATAATTCACATGCCATGGCGTTAAAAGCACCGACGGGACCGGTATGGCGGCGCCATAAAAGCTGATGTGATTTAAACACAGGGTGTTTCTAAGTTCTCTCAGCGCGCCCCCATCCACCAGCTGCGCTGCTGTTCATCTTCGATGCCTAACTACTTCCGCGGTAGCTGCGTACGTAACTAGCGTCGATAATTGCGGCACCTTAGTAGTCTATGGAGATCAATATTGCGGTATACCGTTCGGAGATTGTTACATGTACAATCTACACGCATGATTCATCTCACCATGTTTGATTTATCTCATTATGCATATTAGAGAAAGAGAAATTCATAGAGAAATTTGAAACTATTTTAAGAATGAAAATTATCATTCGATTTAAGCTAGAACCCTCTTATTCTATTTTAATTTGTTAACGTCCTCTATTCGTTAATTTCTTTTCCAACAAAAAATTGATAGAAATGTTGCTTTTAATCACTTTTACTGAAAACAGGATTTTTGCATCTCAATAATTTCTGTTAATTTAATGATATACTCATCTTGTCATATGTGTACACACTTTCGTAGAGAAATTTGAAACCAAAACAGGTCGTTTTAAAAACAGTTTCAGAAATTATTATTTAATTTACTCCAAGCTGAAACGCTCGTATTTCTGTTTTAATCCATGTGTGCTTTATTCGTTAATTACTTTTTCATCCAAGAAAGACGCGTTAGAAGTTTGCTGTTAATCACTTTTACTAAAAAGAGGATTTTTACATCTCAATAATTTGCACTTAATGATACATGAGGTTTACAACAAGAATAAGTTTACAACGAGTTCATAATTTACGAAACTCACCACAAGTACGAAGTCGTGTGTAAAATGGACTTTAAAATTACAAACTTAGTTCGCTTTTGCACGAACATCATTACAACCCAATGTACCAGAAATACAAAACGTAACTCGCAGCGATAGTTTTGAAACTAGTGCGAAGTGCGTCGCATATTTTCTGAAACCGTGAAGTTTCGCGAAACATGGATATGTTTTCCTGCGTGTTTCCCGCGATATAAAGAGCACACAACCGCGAGTTGTGTGAAAGGAAATAGTGAACAGCGCTATCAGCAATGCCGCGCCGTTTCTTGCTGTAACAAATGGGACGCGAGTTTCCTGCGCGTTCCACAGAAGTGGAAGATGCGTATATAATACTTCAATGTTCAGCATGATGGAAATCGAGCGGTCGGCGAAACATCGGTTTCGAACGTATGATAAGAAAAAAATACAACGAAAGAGAACGCACGCGGACAGACGCGGAGATGGTGGATTGGGATGGGAAAACCGATTTGAACGAATCCAGCCCTCGGCGTCCACCGACAAACCGTTTCATCGAGTTTCACGAATTCACGCTCGTAATCGAGATAAAACATTCCGTTATGGCGTCCATCATTTCATGTCGTCGAGCATTTCAATGCAGACTGATACACTGACCAAATAATTGCAATTCTCCTCCCCTGCATGCATCGATACCGCGTTCGATTCCAGTTTTTGCCTCAATTACGTTGTGCGACATAAAACAGATTACGAAAAATCATAACAATTGTGTGAATTAAGTTTTATCCTTGTTGGAATTGCTTTAAGAGAGAAATAAGGAGAACAAAATTTAAAATGATAAAAGCACATAATTATCACTTTCTGCATTTTCTTCTAAAATCAAGGAAATATTCTATAGAATTAATAAAATAGCGCTTTTATCATTTAATATTGTTTTCTTTCACCTCCTTGATATTGCTCTCGAAAAACGTGATAGTCCGCGTAAAGGTTTTCGTATCAAGAGTAATATTCATGCTTTCTTTGGAGTTTGTTTTCTTGGGATAAATTTCAACGCGGCGATACGCGCCGGTTAAGCGGGGCAACACGGCAATGCACTTAGGATAATGCTCAATTTTTAAGCTCGAGCGAAACTTCCTTGTTATTACTACGCGATTGAGATGCGTTATCTAATGTCGCGTATAAATCATGCAGGTCGCGCAAAAGGAAATTTACGTTCGAGTTCGTGTCAGTTTGCTTCGATCAATGTTTCGATTCTTCGATGTGTTTTCTTCGCGTGTCCAAATATATTAAGATTAAAAATAAGAAAGCTTACATATAGGAACCGACACTGGATATTGTTGTATAAATCAATTTATTGCATATAACATTAATTTATAACGGTCTCGACCCGTTAGGGGTCAAAATTTAATAAATTACATTTGAAAGTCCACTTCAATAAATTACACTTAGAAGAGGATCTTAACTGCGTGTCAAAACGTATAAATTAACGTCAATGTGAATATTCAATAGCATTATTACCTATTTCTACCAATATAAATTAACTTTAATTAACTTACTCTTCTTTCTTTTAATTCTTACAATTAGAACTAGGAAAGGATGAAAAGCTAGTTAAATCGAGATTAAAATGAAACTACATTATTGGTAGAAACAAACATATGGATGTCGAATTACCGATGTTTATAATTATTTTATTGTCAATTATTTTATCTGTGTTTTTATTAATTCACACATAAATCTAAAATAAGTTATCAAATTTTTTTACTGAATCCGAAAACAGGTTTCAACATATTTTATATAAAGGTAATCCACGTATAAAATTTATTTTACATATTATTTTATTTTGCTTGACAAACTGTACTATAAGTAAACCGGAATTTAATATTAAAAATGTTTTTGTTAGCTATTTTTTAAATTACTACCAGTAGAGCACATAAAAATTCGGGGATTGTCCCCAAAAACGAGGACGTCTGGACCTTATTGGAATTACGGCTTATAGGTACACGGGTTTTCGCTGTGACATCCACTGGCGAACCTTTCTCGTCTCGTACTACTACTTTTTACTCGTTTGTCAAAGAGAGACAAGAGTATGATCAATCAATCACGCGATTGAGCGTAGGAAGCGTCGAGCGTACCAGCGTTTAAGAATCGATAACTTAATGGCCACGATAGCCATCCGACTCTGACGGCCGAACTCTTCCCTACCTTGACCTCGACCGCCACCGTCGACGACCTTCCCTCTTCGTCGCGCCGCCATTTCCGGTCCTTATCTCCATCTAGCCGATGGTTCCTCACGATCCCGTTCAGACTGCGATAGGAGAGCAGTCGACACATATCGCTGGTAAGATCGGGCAGGCGACCTTTTCTGCACTCGCAATAGAACTTGCGCTGTGGCATCGCGCGACACGCACACACATACATGCACAGTCTCCTTCTCACCTCGCGTTGTCTTTGTTCATCATTTTTCCCAGGTCGATAATGAACCTCGGAATCACTTCAGTTAACGAGAAAAGTTTAAAATCCATGCTGTGATAGACAATACGTTCTTTTTAATTCACAGAAGAATTTCGTTGTATACATTATTAAAATTTTGCTCGAAAATTCTAAAAAATTTTGTTATTTAGACAAATGGTATTTAGAGATGTTATTTAGAATTCTCTAAGCACGCGTTATATTTCTTGTATATAGATTTTATGTACCGATTTATATTCAGAAAGTTATGGATTATCCGAATATTTATGCAGAATTATACAGTCAGGCGTTTGATCAATATAACTAAATTTTAAACATGAGCGTTATTGAAACATAAGCTCTCGTTTTACGTCAATTTCAGAAATGGCGATTCGAGAAAATTAAATTCCGAGAATATCCAAATTCTAAATAAAATTTTATAGTCACCGAATTGCAATCAAGCTCGCAATCAAATTCGTTACAGTTATTCATGAAATTAATAAAATGTTTTATGAGAAAAATTTAATTAAATTTTTTTAATATATTGAAAATAATAGAAAAAAAGAAATAGAATAACTTTGTAAAAATATTTTTATAAATTGTATGTACTATTAGATAATATTTATGTGATATATTAATAATATATTTTTAAAATAATATAAATCAAATAAAATAAATTTCTAAAATATTCAAATAAATTTATAAGTTACTCATAAATTTTGAATATTCAGTAAGTTTGATCACTTCATGATTCATTATATATAAAAAATTGAAACAATATACTGCCATCAATAATCAACAGAAGAAATGTCGTGATAGAGCATGGGAAAAAATTTAACGAATGTCGAGAGTAGAAAGAAGTCGATAAAATCAATGTATTCCTGATGACGAAACGATGCAATTCAGTCAAGTGTTACAACATGATCACAGCGTAAAATTGGGACGATCGAAAAAGATGTCTCGAGGCTACGCTGCTGTATGGCACCGTTTCGTGTAAATCGGCGAAACCACTTCTCGTTTCGTTCACAGGCCGGTATTTACCGACTACCTTTTACTCGCTTTTCTACTTCAAATTAGGATAAATGGAATCTTACGACGATTGACATAAAATAAATTTTAATAAGTGCCTTTAAATGCATCAAGATAAATGAGATCTGAATGTAATATTATATTAACAACCGCAATTTTTCAAATGCATTAAAAGTTATATTTCTCAGGGTTGAGAAAGTATACTTTATAAATTACTTATAAGTTATCTATTAGGTTACCTTATATTACTGTTTATTATAGGAACTAAGTACAAAAAATAATACAAAATTGGAACATATAATAAAATATAATATAAAGAATAAAATACTCAAACTATTATTGTATTCAATTTCTATAATAAACGTATGTAAGATAACTTAAAAACTAACTTATAAAGTAACTTTCCCAACCCTAATATTTCTAAATGACATTTAAGTACCTAAGATAAATCTAATTAATTTTGAATTTTTCAATTTTTTCGAATATAAAGTAAACTACATGTTTGAAATGTCTCTGAATCTAATTATATCTTGTCTAAGTATATATTGGATACACGCACTACGGCAGTTGGAAAGCATGACACAAGTACATCCATCGAAATAAATATATACTTTTTATTTGATTCTCTGCTACGATCTTCAACGAATCGATTGGCCAATGACCCACAGAAAAAAACAATGAAAAATACACTGCTGTTTTTCCTGGGGCGGTTTACTATCCTCGCCTGTGGGAACGTCGTGAAAAATCGCGCGATGATCCACGAACGACTGGAGAGCGATGTCGAGCCGCAGGCAGTTCGTAATTCGAGAAACGTTTAAAAATATCCAGGAATGTGAACGAGGTCATTTTGGGAAGACAAGGTGCGCAGGTCTTCGGAAGGTTGGAATTTACATAAACGAGGTCGAGAGAACGACTAACTCGGCTTGTACAATTTTGGATATTAAAGAGAATGTAGGCGCTTATTGATCCCACTTATTTCGATATCTCGTACCGTATTCAATTCACAATAAGTAATCCATGGTAATTTTTAACAATATATGAATTGAATAAACAGCTGCTCTCTTTTTAATTAAATTCTATTAACAAAACATTTCAATGATTTTTTATCACTGTGTTTTTGTTTAATCTTTTATTATATAAATAAATAATGTTTGTCGCAAACAATATAAATTCAAATAATAACATATTTTATGTTGTAACACATAAAATGACTAATTCAAATCACTCTCTATGGATATTTGTAAAAGTATAATATTTTTCTAGAAAATATATATTGTTCCTATATAATCTATAATGGTATTATTTTCGATCGTATAAATTGTTACACATACAAATCTCTTTTAGTAGCAATATAGTTAAATTTTTAAACGTCGCGAAAGTATATAAAGTAATTGCAAAGTTTTGCAATTTTTTAAAGCGATATTTCAACGAGAAACCGGTCGCGTCTACTGTGTTTTTAATTATAGCATGCAACGATGCAATTGTCGGCATAAAACATTATTAATTGAAATATCGGTAAAATTATTAAATTAATATCTTTTTTTTTATAGTACGTTAAATCTCTTTATTTCAAAATTAGCGAGCGTATATTTTTGTCTCTGTTTTTAATTTTCATTAAATGTACTTTTATGCAACTTATAGCTAACATTGTTAACGGTAAGAGAATTTTGGCGAATCTATTAATAATATTATCTATTTGAACACGTAAAATCGTTTCATTTAAAAAAATTCTATTTTAATCATTATCTCTTGAATTTGTGCCTCCGTTCCAAAGACTTGGCGTGCAGAAACGAGGCACAAAATTACGCTCGCCTCCGCTTCTCCTCATCGACATAGCGATATAGCGCTGGCGCACGATATAAAGGATAATCCAATTTCGGAGGCTTTCTATCCGTGATAGCGGGTCGGGAAAAGACAAGGGCAAGCTCATAAAGTTCGGACCCGCGGGAGCGCAATACTCCGTCGGGCAACAACGAAGAGAAAAGCAGAAGAAGAATGAAAATTTTCTGGAAGATTACGGATGTAATGCGCATTACGCAACTCAGTCTCTCTGCCCGCGTCTGTCCTAATGATCTTAATTATTTCGTTTACATCGACATTTCTAAAATTGTATATATATATATATTTGTGGATTCCATAATTTTCATTTCTGTTCACTCACCACTATCTCAGATTACGACATCAAAAGCGAGAAAATGCACAATAAAAGTTCTTGCAAATGTATTAATATGGAAATATGTTTCAATAAAACAGTACTTGCAATCAATAGAACCGACTTGTAAAATACATCGAAAACTCTCTCTCTGTTTTGTTAATTAATATAAATAGAACCATATGGCTGGAAATGTGCAGAATCAAAAACAATATAAGCTATTATCACAGCTATGACAAACTTAAATTAATAATACAGAAATAAGTATAATATTTAATTTCTTATTAAAACAAGAAGATAATTTTCGATAATTTTACAATCTAATCTTATCAATTGTAAATGTTTTATTGAAAAGTATTTCTATTTAAATTTGCAAGAATTTTTATTGTGTGTTTTCTTATTTCTCATATCATAATCTGAGAGAAACGAGTGAATAGGAGAATCAATGGAGTTGCTATTACTTAATATTTTCAATTACATCTGCAATGAAATAAATAAAAGTAACATATTGATAAATTAGTCAATCCTATTTATATTTAATAAATTAATATGCTAAAATATTTAGCTTTGTTATATTTTTGTACTTATATTAATTAAACCTTTGTATGTATAATCAATTTAATATTATAGTGAATATACATATATATATCGTAAGTAAAAAAATTAATAGATTCTCTCAACAAATTTCATTCGCCAAAGATTGTGTGTTGAGAAACCAGAATTCTGCGTGTAACGGACAGCAATTAAAGACGGTTGTGGTGCAAGATAATCCGGGAAATTACAAATTCGTTCGACTCCCTTTCCATCCTTTGGGACAATCCTAATTAACTCGGTGCTACCGCGCCCCGAAGAGGATATCCTTCGTTCGCCAGTTCACGAAAACGTGCTTGACGATCTAGTTAGTTCGACCCGGAAATTTGGTGCTGTCCCCAACGGAACTGATATAACACAGCTTGCATAAGATGCAATTTAAATAGATTATAGATATATCAGATAAAAATTTACTGTATTGATGAATTGAAAAATATGTGTAAATATATATTAGGAGAAAATATTAGTATTTATCTTATCAAGGTGAAAAATTAGAAAAATAAACGTAGAAGATATAATTTAAAGTTTTAAAGGTAATATTGAGAAAAGAAAGCACTTTCGCGTTAATAATTAATTAATATTAATTAATCATGTTTAAATATAAACATGATTTTAATTTGTCGATATCGTTACAAATATGTTTGTTTAGCTTCTACAGAAACTCATTCAAGTTAATTAAATTTAATTTAATATCGCGTTCAAAATAGTTAAAAAATTTATTTAACTTTTGTAAATTTCAATAAATTTTAATTAATATTTATGAAAGCGATATTACAAAAATGATATTCGATCTTTTTTGTTTCTTTATTATTTTAATTAGTACTTTGTGTGAAAAAAATAGTCAGTTATATTAAATATTCGCAAAATAAAAAAAAATAAGGGAATGAATAATCGATGAACTTTTTACGCAAGCTTTTTAAAAATATCTAGGAGCAATTCTTAATGAAGGATCTCACAAAATAAAATATCGCGAATTTCACTTCGAGATTGACGTGTTCGTGACTGGTGAGGAGCATATCAGCGAAGATCGTAGATCACAAACAAGATAAGTATGTATTACGAGGAAATGATCGTGATTCAAATACCAATGGCTGTTAATGAAAACAAGAAACATGGAACGGAATCATTGCGCTAGTCAGGAAATGTCTGTGAAGTTAATGAATTCTTCTTTGGTGAATGGTACGAGAGACTGACTTAATACTCACGATCTGAGTAATTATCTTTGCGCTAAAAATTCTACCGAGATGATTAATATTGTAAGCATGGTTAATGTTATTAACTAGAAACCGTTAGTACATACTGGCTACAATTGCATACGTAAGGTGAAATTTGCGAAGTTATACATAAAGTGTTTTGAGTAATTAAAATATTTACTCTCTCTTTTTTCTTTCATCGTAGATATATCTATGGCTTCAGAAGAAATGAAAAAAAAAAGAAAGAAAGTTGAAGATTATAAACTCTTAAGTATACCGGTTATATAACTATTTTTACAATCTTATTCATGGTACCATTGTAAAAAAATGCTCAGTAAATATAATACGCTTAAATAAAATCACGATTATTTTTACATCTCAGTTATCTTTGAAAAAATGTGACATTTCGAAAATTCAATGGCAATAAATTGCATTTGGACACTAAAGTTCAAAAATTGCAAGGAAAACTTTAATCTCACGAGGAAACATGCGATGAGAAGTTATCGGGAGATGCACGGTACAAAAAATGAAAGAGTTCTCGATCTATATTTCCGCTGCTGAAAAATAGAGAAACATGTTTCGTGCATCCCACAAAGTCCAAAGTTGCTTTGCGCAAAGGAGTTGTGTGTTTGCAGCATTACATCTTTCCGTTACATCTTAAAATGTTTTGGAATATTTTATAACTTCGATCTTATATATATTCCTGACATATTCCGCATTTCTAATATTATTTTCGTAATTATATTACGCGCGTTTTAAATCCGCGCGATGGATGTAATCGGACGCGTTGTAAACTTTGTAAAAGCACTAATTCAAGAACTCAAGCCGCAGCGGAAGCTGGACTTTCTTTCCGTCGGCTTAACTTAATAACATCGCGACAAAACACAAACGGAAGCTTAATAGAGAATTAAAACAGATTACGTCGCTGATAAGATGAAAAAGTTTTCTAATTAACAGCGAAATTTCTTCGCGAAATCATCAGTAACCGCGGGAACAATTCGCGAGTTTGAGATAATTTGTTAAGGAATAATTCAGTCACAGATGGTCTGTTATCTCGCAAAGATTATTACCATTACGCTGCAAAGTAATAAATTTATCGATTCATTAAAGATTCTTCGATATTATGTTTATATAGAAAATTGCAATTATGAATTCATTTTATGTCTATATTTTTTAACGCGATGAGCTTCGAATGTATTTATGTATGCTATATTATCTAAATAATTAATTACTTAATTAATTTGCTGTCTTTAAATTCTGAAAAATTACACTAGTAACTAACTTATTTTAAACACGGAGAAAATAAATTCTGATAAAGATGTTCGATTTTCCATGGATAAAATTAAAATTCTAGACGATTCTGCAACATTTATTCTTGAAGACAGTTTATTGTAGCACAATTGAAATTATGTATTGCCTTTTGAATGTTGCATTTCATTACGTCGTAATTAACGGAGTATTGCATTCTTCAAATATTGATTTTATGGACAAATTTGCAAAGGACTTTAATATTAAATTTTCATAACGCAACATTTATAAATTTACATTGTTTATATACAAATTAAATTTATGGATATTTATTTAATGTATCTATATATACTTGTAATTCAATTCGTCTCAAAAGTATCGACTCTTTGATGCTGATTTATAATAAATACGAAACAAAATGTATTCATATGACAGAAATCAAGTTTGGTTTCGGGTTTCCCTGAACTCAGTGAAAGCAAAGCGAGCAAGATGGAACATGATGTAGCTAAGAATTTCGAAGTCCAAGCTCGTACGTAACGCAATGTTTCCACAATCCGCTTATTCCAACCCAGAAATTCTTGCCACCGCCCGGAATTGCAGACGGTTCGTGCCCTCGTGAAGGCAACGCAGTTTTCGCGAATTTCTTTCACGGAGGGAATACGACGACTGCCATCCGGTCGCGTAGTCATCGCTGACCTAATAACATTATCGCGTACACCGCGAGAAACAATGAGAGCGATGCATCAAAACAAACGACGGCGCCGAGGAAATTACTGGCGTCTCAATAAGAATGGAAAATTTCATTCTTCCCTAGTACGAGTGGCTTTATCGCGCTCCGAGTATAATAATTTTCTCCCTCGCGCGAAATTGAGGTAACAATGGAGTACGAGCGAGGATAAATAACACCTGAACTGACTTTATCCAGTCCGCCAAGGGAATTCCTGGAGATTCTTATTAAGATTCCGCTATATCCGTCGCGGGCAGTCTATCTTAACTCGTTCGTGTTCCGAAATTTTAGTATTCAAAACATTAATTTGAGACCAAAATTAATGATATTTTAATAACGTCTATCTTTGTAGTATCAGATGATTGTAGTTTTCTTAGAAAAATATAATTGATTTTTATACTATAGAGATATCCGGCGAATGAGAGAAAACTGATCTGACGTGTTAGTAAAGATAGATAACGTGCTGATGATACGGTTATATGTGCGGAAAAATAAAAATCAGCGGATTTTATGGCAGACTTACGTTCCGCTACATAGCGTAGATATCGCAGAACAAACGGTAACTTCGCTTAAAGACAAACATTTCGTGGAAACTTTTCAAGCGCCTGTGCCAGCTGCTGTAGTAAAAAGTTATATCGAGAACTTTTCTTTAGGATCCTAATATCCTAAGGGAGACTCTATCGTTTAGGACAAATCTGGCGCACTCGTTTTTTGGCCAGATATATTAAACCCTTTTAACTTTTCACTGATCCGAATTCCATTAGGGTAAATAGGCATAAAATACTTATATTTTTAAATATAATATCTATAGCTCCTTTCGGTATCAATCTGTATCGTTCTGTCACGTATCTCCTACGGAATTGTTACTTTCCGATTTATATCCAAAACTAAATTTCGACAAGTTTCTTTTAGTAATATTAAAAAAAAGACGGCGAAAATATATATCTAAAATTCAAATTTTATATATTCCGTCCATTAGCAACTTTTACCGCCTTTTATCACGATAGCAACCTCTAATACAAGATTTTCACAAACATCTCGATCGAATATTCAATAAATAGCACAGTTAATTACCTACGTTATAGAGGGGTAGTGATGCGTGCGTATTACACTGGCATATTTACGGTCGTCGCCCATTCTCTGTCTGGGTGTTGCCGATAAGATCGTTAAATTCCGTCGTTCTCTCTAATCGCGATGTATCACCGATGTTTAGCTATATACGAGCACGTTGAACGCGATAAGCCCCGCACATAGGCACATCGGACGAACTCAGTCTGTAAACACACGATGCACACAAAAGCTTATATATACACTATCGTTGAGCCTGCGAAACAGCAACTGCTCTCAAACGAGCGCGGAATCTACCGTATAGCCTCGTGCGTGCGGCACAGCATCGCGGGTCACGACTCGCGGTAAATTAATTGGCCCGATTATTGCTCGCCGGGACGTTGTTTCAATTAGTCTCAGCAGTAGGTACGTATCGTGGATACACCTGTATGAAATTCCGGTGTGCCCGCCTTTCGCACTGGTAATCGAGAAGCGAGCGCGCACGTGCGTGAGATACGCTTCGCGAATGCGGAGCGCAACATCATTACGAGAAATACTCTCGACTCGACGTCGAACATTTTTAATTAAAATTAAAGATGGCTTAGATTTCTAAACTTTATAATATTCGTATTATTTTCTCTAATTTTATTTCTCCCATTCCAATACGTTTTTCAATAGTTACATTATAATAAGCTGTTGTATTGCTATATTTATTGTTATTTATTATATTTCTTTTTAATATATATATATATTTTATCAATAAATATACCTTTTTTTATTATTATTACTTAATGTGTTAATTATCATGTGTACACTGAGAAAAAAATATAGTCAATTTTAATAAATATTTGTTTAGTAAAAAAAATGATTGTTAAATCAAATTAACATTTCTTGTATCAAATAAATATATCTTTGTGTGTAATAAATATTTAGTTGGCAGTATTCAACTAAATATTTATTAAAATTGACTATATTTTTTTCAGTGTACCTTTTTATGTGATTTCCAATTCTAATAATGAAAGAAACTCACATAAAAAACCGTGTAAGGAAATCTTATTTCGGCACAAAGATCCTTTTGCGTTACTTTGAAACGTATATTGCACACGCACACGTATATAATCGCAAATTCTCGGAGGCGATTCGCATCGTGACCTTTCAATGACTCGTTATTTTTGCTAATGGCGACATTAGTCGCTCGAAAAATTACGATCGTTACAAGCTACTGCTCGCCCAACTCGCAAGGCTAAACGATGGCAAGATGAAATCACGAAAGCGTGAATAAGCAGTGATAAAACGCGTTGTATAACGGTTAACTATCGTCTCGAGACAAACTAACGACGAAGTAACGACGATGGCCCGGCCAATTTTCCAAGATGCCACAAAATAATTGCGGCCGGAACGGTCGAGTATAATGATTTTCGCATCGTCACGCGATGCCGAGATATATCCGGTACTCTCATGACAAGGGTAGGCGCTGATAAGAAGTATACCGGAAATTTGATTCGCTGATAACATTTCATAAAATTACAAAAAATGCCAATCCTCATTGTCGTTTAAATATATCTCTTGAACTGAATAATCTTTCATTTATTTTACTTATTTTAATTGTTAAGGCGTAAATCGCTCATTATATTTACGACGCATGACTGCACATTAATCATAGATTCTAAATGCATTTTTGCAAAATGTCAATGAGATTTAATTACGAAAACACATTAAAAATGAAAAGAGTTATAAAGAATTGAAATCCTGCTATTTCGTCAACGAAATAAATATTTCAATTAATATTAGCCACGTTATTATTTATTGTGTAAACTTACTTTACTCGGAAATAATTATACACGCATAGCTGTGAAAATTAAATCAAGTAATTTTATCTCTTTAATTTATCTCGATACTATCGCACGATGTTTAGTTCGAGCACGATTCAAGCGCGATAATCAAAACCGTCAGCTGAGGCGGTCGCAAATTACACGACGCGATAGTTGAGGAATGGCGAGCGACACAATGCGGAAAACTCGACGATGTAAGTATTGCTGATGTAAACTCCGAAGTATGTTGACTTTGCATCGAATGGTTTCGACCATTCACTCCTCGTTATCCATGCCGTCACGAACGTTGCATTTCGATAAGCCGGCTGCAGCTATCATATATTCAAGAGTTTCGATAAAGTCGAGCAGCGAAACCGTCTTATTGAAAAAGAAAATGCATAAAGAACTTCCTCTATTTTCTGATATAGTAAGGTCTCACAAATTTATTTTTATATAAACAGCTAAATTAATTATAAAACTTCAAAATTAATCAAAATTATCTTACGTTTTTGAACGGAAATTATCTCTCATTTTTGCATATAATTTTCAATATTCTTTTTCACAGCATATATAAAACTTTACTTTGGCAATATGTCAGCTTCTTTTTAGGGACCACTTTTGTTTCAGTTTAGACTGATCATTTCAATGTAAATCCTAATAATGGCAACCGTGTTTGATGGAAGCATCTGCGTGTTATGGCAGAACAGCAATTTCAGAAATGGTCAGCGCCGTGAATCGTGCTTGAATGACGAGTGTTCATAGAGAACCATAAAACGGAGTCATATCTCGAGTTCGTGGGTCAACTTGGTCGAATGCACGCATAACAACTTTTCGGCACGTTGCTATAACTGCGGCAACGAGGATACTATATCCGTAAAAGCGAGTTGTCGCTTGAATCGTGTCGAGGTTTAGGTTTAAGTTGATTGCAAGCTGGGTAAACTGTAAAGTTGCCAAAGGGTTCCTAAAAGGTCTCGTGGGATTTTCGGGAAGGTCGAATTGTGTACCAAAGAATATCCAAGGTGAATTGAAACATTTCTTTGAAGCTTTATATTATATTTTTACATAAAATATGATTTTATTTCAAATAAATATCTAACCGGTAATAAATTATTTATTTAAAAGTGTCAAAATCTTTAAAACTAATTATTATATTCAATTGTCCACGATTTAAAAAATTGACATTTTAAAAATAAGTGGATCAGTCGGATATAATTAAAGAAAATGTAAAGGAAAAATTAAAATCTGTACAATTCCATACATAAATTTCTGTGAAATAATTCGACAAGGTAATTGTATTATATCGTGAGATCATAAATTAAATAAAGAATAGTCAACCGTCATTTATATGCAGCAGAGTGAAAGGGACAGTAAGACTCTCCGTGTAAAATATAATAGTAGAAAATGTATGATCAACATATGTGAGTTTTGATGTTGCGGTTGCATTCGCAGGAATTTCACTCATATTAATGTTAGCAAAAGTATTACGAAATGTTACGATCGAGATAGTGTTACAAAGTATTACTATACGAGATATGCAATTTTATGCTGAACAAAGTATTTTACAAAACATCTCGTTATTAAATAAAGTAAAGAGAATAAAATGAATTTAATAAAAATTAGTAGTACAAAGAGGAAATGGCTTCGCGCGAAAAAGGATTTTCTTATCGAGAATCAATGAATATTTTCCTTTCATCAAATATTCCGTTACTAAATTATCCGACAGTCTGTATTACAGAAAAATAATCGAGTAATTTCTTATATTTAAAATAGTTCTTAATACTTTCCGCTGTTAAATTTATAAAGCAAACGGTGCAGAGAGAAGCGGGAGAAGGGAACGTCGGAGAGTACGTAGCACACTTTCAGATCGTAATACGGCATTATAACTCAGCGACAGCCAACGTCATGCCTTTATTAAAGCGGATGCAGCGAGAGCCAAGCGGGATAGTGTGCAAAACGTAGCCGAATAATCAACGCGTGTCCTCGTACTCGCAAAACGGCGGCTAACGAGAAACTTGGACACAAAATTATGTGCAAGTCGAAAGCGTTCCGGAAACTACCTTACGGAATTTCCCGGCGCGCGGCAAGATTCCACCTGAAAGCGCTCGTATTCGTCGCCGCGCCGGGAAACTTGCTGCCGACCTATAGTCGGAACTTGCGACTCCGAGAAGAGATTGCACCCAGCACTTAGCTGTCCGCCTACGGCAACGTTGCTATTATCGCCACTGGGTGCACCGCTAGCCACTCGTACGCGCCCCGCGAATGGAATAACGTTATTAACGAGCTCGTTATCTTGCCAAATAATAACTGTCGTGATGAACGACTGCACGTAATAACCGTCACGATAATTGCGGAGACAAAGCCGGGTGGATTCCCAGAATTATGATTTTCGCGCGCGTTACAACAGATAATCTGCGTGCCGCAGATAACAGAGAGTGCCCTCTTCAGTTACCTGATAAAAACTATAAGTGCAGGTTTGATAAACTAGACCAGGCCTGTTCAATTTAAGCTCCGGAGCCAAAACGCAAAGCCATCGACGCAAAAAAGATCAATGTAAGATTTTAGGAATTATAAAGTGTTGATAAGCGTCATTCAGATGCGTATCAACATTTTATTATTTCTAAAATCTTACTCACATGAATTTTTTTGCGTCGATGGCTTTGCGTTTTAGCTCTGGAACTCAAATTGGACAGGCCTGAACTAGACGAATATATATTTGCTCTATTTTTTGTGCTTATAACGTTTCTAAAAATCTATTTAATTTTTATTGAAAAAATCTTGCAGCTGATATTCATTTATCACTGGTGCAATATTAACAGACATACTGCACCGTTATGAACATTAAAGCGATTGCAAACGATATGGCAAATGTATGCTAACATTATCAAATATTACTCACGCACATGACATGCATATATAATTATCCATATGACTGTAAGCTAATATTTAGCGAATGTGTGTAAAATTGGCGAACAAGTAAAATGGTCGTCTGAAGCTACCGTAAGAAAGTTTGCAATTATTAAGCCAGAATTAGTGGTATTAATTCATGTAGTATATTCTTATTCAAATGAATCTTCAAATATAAATATCTTATACATATATATAATTATATATAAAATTTTATTTTACTCTTAATTTTAATATAAATTATTATTATATGATAAGAAATTTAATTAAAACGTTTTAAAAAATTGAAAGCGAAAGTGTGTATCTTACACAATTCTGATTGCAAATTGCACAGACGGATTTGATTTGACATACCAGATGGACTTGATTTGACTATGAAAGAAGAATCACATGCCTAATTAATTCTGCATGTGTCGTTTAAAGTTGCACGATCACGCACAGGACTACGCTCTCATCTGGATACCAATCAACTCGTCTCAATTTCCGTGAGACTTTTCCACCGTGAAGCTTTTCGTTCGATGAGTACGGTGATGTTACTGTTCAAATATGCAAAGAGCGCGAATACTTGGTCGAATAGTAATTGTATCACAATCTAAAAGAGTAATACTAAAACCGGAATAATTGCATTATCGACAATTTGATAAATCCAAATACATGAAACTTCAAAGTCGCAAAATCTGAAGATTTGCGAATCTGAGATTTTTGGGATTTTCAAAGACGACAGACTTAATGAGTATTTTAGAATATATAGATTACCATGTAAATTACCATCGAATACATTTTTTGTTGTTAACAAAACAATAAATATAAATGGCTCAATTTACTAACATTTATTAACAAGCCAGCAACGCTTCTCGCTAATACTTTGCCAGCGAAAACCACGGTATTATTTTAATCCATATTGTTGCAAGCAGACCTCTGCATAATATAACACTGCAGAAAATTAAACGGCGCCACTAATTTTCTCTTTTGTGCAATACCGGTATAACGAGGGTTTCCATGTTTGTTTGCGGTGGCTTTTACACGCACGAAAATCTCGGTTAACGATGCAAGTTAGCCGAGGGCCACTCATATATAACACGATCCCATACACGTACGCGCAAATTAAATAGCGAGGCGTATGTGTAAGTTCTCGGTCGTCACGACGAAATCTAAACAGGATTCGAAAGCTTTCACGTGAAAATTACGGCGTTTCTCATCGAGGTCCGGAAAAGCGACGTCGGATTTAATGTAAAACTCGCGTCTAACACAGCGTAACGTTATATACATACGTGACGCATAACAAAGCAACAGGAAAACTAAACAAATGTGTTCGTTTACGAAGGATGAAAACTACGTAATATATTTGAAAGCGATCCTAAATTTTTCTATAAATAAACAGATACCAAGTACTAACTTTAATGAATATTTTTGTATTAAAATTATTTCTCAATTAAGATATTATAACTTTTTACAAAAATGTACACTGAAAAAAATTTATTAAATCGTAATTTTTTTTAATAGTACTAATTGTAAGTAAACATTTACTTACAGTAAATAAATATCTACTCAATAAAAAATGATAGTTAAATCAAATTAATGGTTTTGATATTAAATAAATATAAGTTCGGTCTTACATACGCGCGCGACGTGCAGTTAACTAACAATAAGATTACTTAAAAAATATTGACGTTAAATATGTATGTTGATTGTCGTATGAATTATGTACATGAATATATAAAAAAACATGAAAATTTTATTTAAAAATTACACTGAGAAAAAAATATAGTCAATTTTAATAAATATTTAGTTCAATACTGCCAACTAAACATTTACTTACAGTAAATAAATATTTGTTTAGTAAAAAAATAATTGTTAAATCAAATTAACATTTCTTATATCAAATAAATATATCTTTATATTTAATAAATATTTATTTGGCAGTATTTAATTAAATATTTATTAAAATTGGCTATATTCTTTTTCAGTGTATTAACACATTTATGAAATAAATTAACAATCACAAATCTGATTAAAATCTACGAATAAAATTACCTGCGTATCACGCGTATCTAAATTTTAGCTAAATGAAATGATGTGATAATATGAATAAACAGCTAGGGTGTTTCCCTTGATGTTAGAGTATCATCAGTAATCAAGAAGAGTGTAATTTTAACAGTTACTCGAGTACATAATTAGTGCTGACCGGTTCGTTTAATTACATGGTAGAACGTGCAATCCGTGGCGATGGCGGTCGTGATATCGATCTACCTGATCCGCAAGAACACGCGGCCTCGATCGAAACCGGCGCGGCCGTTTGTACGCACGCACACGCTGATTGGGGTTTCGCAGATATGTATGTGTTCTCTGTGTATAATCCGCGATATCGAAATGCCTGATTAAACAGGGATATTGCGTTGCGCTTGAACGCGGCAGTGCTCGGAATGTCGCGTTGCATTGCGCGTATCGTAATGTCGACGTATCGTTATGAGAGTGAAAATTATTGATCAAATATTACGCTAATCGATATAATTATCAATTCTGTATCAACTAAACGAACGTAAAAATTTAGCAATTGTATGGGAAATGTCGTCGGGATTTACATGAGTCATTGTTTCATGATTGACGCAATCGTAATTTATGCCGTAGTTCATATCACTGTGAAATATTGATAATATTTTAACTGCTGGTGTATTTTCAATAATTATATATATTATTAATAACATTTTTTAAATTTCTGGTTATTTAAATTTTTGTCCCTATAAATTGCTTTTATGTGAAAGATTTTTTTTATAATTACACTTTGGAAGGGTCTCTTTCCTTTTTATATACAACTTTTTAATATTCCCTTATACAGAAATTTAATATTGGCCAATTTATTACTAAAAGACAATAATTAGTTTTTTATTTAAAGTATTAAAAGTACTAAACAACAATGCTTTTCCTACTTAAAATAAGTAATTAATTATTATCTTTCAATTTTGACTAGTATTATAATTTTACGAGATATCAGATTTTAAAATATACATTTATAAATCATTAATTTCGCAAAAATTACAACAAACTAAATCGCTGTTAAATACCCTACATTTTCAATTTTTAATCTATTTATACAAATTAAAGAAAGTTATTCTCTTTTAACTGACAGGATGTCCCAGAATTCCCAATCTTAGTGCCAATAACCGATTTCTCAACCGGATTCAGTCCGGTTTTTATTCGCGAACATCGACAATCCCGAAGTCGGGCAGATCAGCCTCTCCCGTGTCACGTTATTTCTCGAGGCAATCTAATCGCAAGTAAAAGTGCACTCGCGTGCATACCGACGCGCGTGCCAAGAGAGAATTCTCGTTGCTCGACGCAGAGAGAGAAACGAGTTTACGCGTTGCATACATGCTGCTGTTGCACGTACGTCGCGAATCAAGACGATGACACGTCAATAAATCATTTGCGACAACGGCCGGGCGTTCAACATTGTTCCGACAAAATTTACGCGGCACGATGCGGCGATACGGTCGGTCGAAATACAGTGCTCGGACAATATCGAGTCGATACGTCGATCGAGAGCCTAGCAGAGATGTTCGTGAACAATGGGATTATTCGGATGGAGTGCTTCGCGCGAGAGGCATACATACAGGACACCCGCCGTCTGCACATCAGCGTGGAATCAATTTGTCATTAATAAGACCGGTGTAACAATAAGCATTGAATTTCAGAGAAGTAAAACGACAACATTATTCCTCGTGTAAATTCTCAAATAAATTTTTCCTTAATGTAGCTTTAATATGACAGTTTATGTAGTAACATCTTGTATTTATGTTAAAAATGATCCGTTCAAATATCTGTTAAAAATTTGTGTTGAATTTTTAACATATCCAAGTGTTAATTTAACATAATGTGATTGTATTATTTGAATATTTTATGTTAAATTGATATTCAACATTTCTTAGTGTTGAAATAACACAATTTATGTGCAAGTGGGCAAATAACATAAAATTAATAAAAATAATAAATAATAATAAAACATAAATTCCAAGATAAATGAATAAAATGTGTTAATTTAACATATTACAAATGTTAAATTTATCGAAGCATGTTATAAATTTAATTTTAATGAACAAATATAAATATTTGCTTATAAACTGTGTCAATGTCACGCTTTCGTGTTAATCTTTTACATAATATTTGTGTTTCTTTCTAACATATTCATCTTGTGTTAAATTAACACTAAAATTTGAATGGATCATTTGGGACATGTAAAATGTATAACGTTTAACACAAATTTTCCAACCGTGTATAATTAGAAAGAGATGTAATGTAGGATATCTAGTGTTTGATAAATTCTTCTTAATAAGGACAGATTAATTTTAGTTGTCACAGAATTAATAGATCGAAAAGAAGATTAACCTAGAATCTATCGTATACTTTAACTTACTTTACGCGATAAGTGGTTAAGGATTAGTCATATGAAGGTAAGAAGGTATTAAAGTCACTGAATAGTTAAACACATTCCTACGCAATAGCACGCTGTAGCGATTATAACTCGTTAATAGATTTAGAATATTATAGAATATTCTATTAATAAGTAAAATATTCCATAAATATTAATTATTACATAATTAATAATTAGAAAATATTATATTTTATAATAAATAGAATATTTTATATTATAATCTCCTAATTTCTCATAATTAATAATAATCAACGATTTTATTTATAAATAAGTATAGGAGACACACTGTGGAGGAGACACAAACTGCAGTAAATCTACTACATCTCCATGCAACCACGACACATTGTCACCGCAAGACTCATCGAGAAACTAACCACCGCTCTCTGCCACCGCTCGTACATTCCTTATCTAATCACTATACACCGTCTACGACACATTGTTATCTTCGTTAATTATACTTGGACGCAGCGCGCTGTTCGTATCGGATCTTTCTTCGGAGCGTATTACGGAATTACATCTTCCGACGGAAGAAAGACAGGAACGAACAGGAATCGGATAACAGGATTACTCGCGCTAGCAGGAGTGTACTCGCGTTAAAGATCGCGTGGATACTGCATGCAGCGCGCGCGTTTCGCTCGGTGAGCGCCGTGGGCGAACGCGGAGCAGAGCGGAGCGATGCCTACCTACGCTTTCGACTCGAACGCGCCTTCCTCCTCGCTGACCTTCCCCAATGCTGTGTCGCGTGACCGCGGCCGTCGCCGTCGCCGTCGCCGTCGGTCGGAGTGTGCCACACCACGTCGGCCACGTGCCACACTTCGACCGACTCTCTGTATCGCGCGACTTTCTATTAGCTGCATTTTCTTGAACTTCACTTGCTGCATCAAAAGAGAGAGAGAGAGAGAGAGAGAGAGAGAGAGAGAGAGAGAGAGAGAGAGAGAGAGATACTGGGATCTCTTCTTCTTAATACGGATATATATTTGTTCCAGAAGACAAATGAAAGGCAGAAGAAGAAGAAACAGGGAAAGGAAAAAAGAGAAAAGATTTGCTCTTATTTGACGAAATATTTTGGCTACTCAATATTACTCGTGCGTTAAATTTAATAACATATACTCGTATAATGTAATCCTGTAAGCAAAAACATTTTGAAACATTGCTGCAATATTACAGGAATGTTTCAAAACCTTTCTTCCTTATTATAAACATATTTTAATTGTAATATAAGTGTAATTTTTTCTAATGTTTCTTGAAAGAAGTAAAAATGCAAGGATCTCGGCAGAAAAAGATCACACACTTGCAGAAATAATATTATTAATAGGGTAACTGTCCCTATTAGTGTGCTTTTGTATTTCGATAAGTCATAAAGAAAACTAGCACGAATAAATAAGAAAAAATATTTTTTTTTGTTAAGTTAAATTGTTAATGCATACGATACCGAAGATAATATTTTATTTTTTGAGTATTAAAGTATTTTAAATATTTTTCAAAAGATATGTGAGGAATTTATGTGAATCCAATAATACGTACTGCAAGATTTTAAGCTTGTCCCTATTAATGTGCCCTGTATTAGAGTTGAAAACGTTGTGTTATAAGTGTACATTGAAATAAATATAATTGAAATAATGATTTATGTGTACTATATTAACCTAAACAATTAGCTTAAATTTATTACCTGTTTTAGTAACTATAATTATTAGTTAAAATAAATCAAATGTAGATAGGCACACAAATTGGGGGCACATTAATAGGGCCATCGTCGCTTGGAGGACTCACTAATAGGGACAAAAACATGTTTTTTATTTTTGTCAAAAACATTATAA